>NW_008751698.1:1311743-1370327 GCF_000715545.1 Opisthorchis viverrini | reverse complement strand
GAACGGCCAGCAAGCGATGGAGGATCTAAACTTACCGGCTACCTTGTGGAACGTCGTGTAGTTTCTGGACCTGAAGGCACCGTTCGTGCGCGAGACATGGAGTGGACTAGTGTTGGCCAGGTTGGACCTTATGACGACCGGCTAAGGGTGCGCAACTGTGTGCCTCAAATGGTGTATTCCTTCCGTGTCTCAGCACAGAACGATATTGGAACGAGTGATGCAACAGAAATAGAATCGCCTCACCATATGAAGCCACTGACAGGTAATATTCAGATTCCGCAATGCTAGGTAGAATTTCTTGATCAACTGTCTCGGTTTAAGTAGATAGCCAATCAGCCTTATTTTCTGTGAACATCACTTACCATTAACCATTCTTTCTTTTAGATGTACCCTCACCACCCACGAATGTGGCTGTCGATCGCACATCGGCGCGTGACGCAACAGTTCGCTGGAATGCTCCGCTTGAAACGGGCGGGGATGTACTTCAGGGTTATTTGGTAGAAATACGTGAATCGCCAGATCCGAGTTCAGCACCAGCCTCTCAATGGACTCACGTATCCCTCGTTCGATCTGGAACTACTTATCGTGCAAACGATCTGCATCCAAATATGGTTGTGCAATTCCGCGTGAAGGCACGCAATGCAGTTGGGTTCAGCGAACCATCCGAACCATCCGATTGGGTGCCACCTGTTGCCAAAGGTGAGCTATGCACTGAGATGCTACACAGTGGGGTCATTGGTGAGGTACACTGGTTCGTAAGCACTGTAAGCCTGTTTGTCATCACTATGATACTTGTTTGGTTGTATGTCTTCTGCAGCCTCTCTTGCAGCACCCTCTACCGGTTCTCAGTCACCTGTAGTGAGAAGCTGTCAGTTCAGCTTTGCCGTCCTAGATCACTTACAGGTCGTTTGGAGGCCATGACTGCAATAAGTTTCTTGTGAATGCTTTGCACACAACTCAGTCCGGTATGGACAAGAAGCATCTTGCAAACTTGCCGCTCAAAAGGAAGTAGTAACTCTGTCATACGAGACATCAAATCATCCTTGACGGAAATTCCGGCAACAATCCAACCTTTCGGTTACGTTTAGATAGCATCATCAAGGTTTTGTAGCTGGATTTTGACAGGGGGCGTGTATGCTTGAGAACCTGTTATTTTAGTTTGCACGGCCCACAGTGAGGCCGTGATTGGCTTATATAATCTTGTTCGTGATGAAAGATTCTTAAAAGTAAATTTGTGAAGGTGATTTTCACTGAATAGTTCCAAACTGAATCCTATTGGTTCGTGTCGTTCACTTCATTAATTTCAATTACAGAACCTGATGAATCAGAACGAGCTGGACGGCGTCGCGAACCCACTGATCGCGAGAAACATCTGGACAAAGGTCGACCGGATGAACAAAGAGATATCTTAGCAGAAATGGCTGCGTTACGAGAGGCTGCCAAGCCGAAGAGGGATGTTACGGGCAAGTTATTTCTGTGTATGCTCATATGGCACATCGGATTTTTATTCCAACCAGGGAGTCAGCAGAACAACGTAGATTTCCACATTCATCTTCAATGGGACTGAAGTCACCATAACTTCTATGATTTTAGGATCTCCTGGGGACAATAAATACATTCCTGCGAACTAGCTCGAAAAGGGGCTTTCTAGTCTGAAAGTCATATATCTATGGTGATGAAGTTCATTTGTGTTCCTGAAATCGGAACTCAATTTTCTGTGTGTACCGGAAGAACGGAAGGTTGGAATGCAGCGAAAAATGCATTTCTATAGTTTGCATTCGCGTTATGGTGCCTGTGGCCATCAAAAAGTTATCTTTTGGGTTCCCTATGAACACTGTTGATAATCACTTGTCCTTACCGGAGATTTAGCAACATAGGCATGGTTATTGCCGAAGTAACCGGAAGATACAAATTAATCATTGTGATTAGAAATCGAGTAGTATTTTGTCCTTATGTATGGTAATAATGTGTTGGTATAGAAAACAAGCAGAAAAGTGTAATTAATCCTCTGTGCAGCATAGCAGTACTCAATTAGCGAAGCGAAAATCTAACGCTTCCGACCGACGTCAAATGCAACACAAAAGTTTGTGGCAATGAACCACATCACACTGATTCGGTTTTTGCTTGACCTAGTGGATGAATTTTGTTTTACCACCAAGGGATTGTGAGAATCGGAGTTTGCGTCTACCGAACCTGTTACTCAGATGCATTTCGCTCCTCAGTCTCAGGCGCTTACGTTTGTACCAGGTTTCGGTAAGGCCGATGGTGTGAATTTGAGGTTCACACCATGAGTTCACCAGACGCGTTTGAGCTCAGCATTCAGGGGTCTTATACTCAAGGAGGGACCAGTTTAAACATTACTATCATCAGCCCCTATGTATAGTAATATTGTTGCTAGTTACAGCATTATATAGGTTCTAGTTTGTCGGCAGTATGGTAAGCAACACAGTGTCATAGCTGACAATGGGGAGTGCCGTTGCCACCACGCATATCCTAAAATCCATACTTCATCTTCAGTGGAAAGGGACACAGTTCGAATCACTTCCTTAAAAGTGCTATGTTTCCGTGCGAAAGGTACTGCGGGAAATGGTAGATTACAGTTGTTGGTCCACTGTGGGTAGATTAAGTGTCTGAATAAGTCCCTAGTGGTTAGAAGAACGGATGTGGAAGAAGCGATATGCAAACAGAATTTTGTGGATGTCACTATTGATTGCTGTCCCATTCCTTTTTTTCGCTCAGATGCTCCTGTTCTGAAGCTGTTAACGGGAGACGAATATCGTCTCCGACCCGCCAACAATCTGCGTGTCGGAGCTCACGTGACCTACTCCACACGTGCCACCGTGAGTCTTCTGACTGGTAGCGGCCAACCTCTAACTGGATCTGTGCTTGGTCGGTGCCGTGTAGAACAATTCGGTGATGATTTCTATATCAATCTTCGTAATGTGGATGTCAGTGATGCCGGAAACTATATGATACGCGCTGAGAACTCGGCCGGGGCAAGCAGTGCGGTGATTCGCCTGTTTGTGAGTACCGAACCACTTCCACCTACTGGGCCACTTTCTGTCAAAGTGGTCGAACCTGTGAAGGGCCACACACAAGGTGCAACTGTTGAACTCTCATGGAATCCGTCCCCTCTACGTCCTGGCGAAAGCACAGAATATGCGGAACCCGTACTGGGTTATGTAGTTGAAAGACGTGATGGACAAAGACGCACTCATTTTGGCTGTCCTATACGTCTGGAGGGAGCGAAAACTTTGTCAACTCGAGTCACTGACCTTAAACCGGGTATTGAGTATGTGTTCCGTGTCTCTTCGCACAACGCTGTTGGTCCCAGTGAACCGCTCTTGTCCGAACCAATAGTGTTGAAAACACCATTCGGTATGTAGTCCTTTCGATAACGATCCATCTCGAAGATATCAACCAACATGTTTATTATGTTCCCTTCATCCCCATTTATCGTCTCAGTGACATGCTAACACTTCATGAACAGAGTGCAACATATTCGACCACTTAATTGTTTCAAGAACTTGTTTTAATTTTTAAATGAGTCTTATTGAATAATCAGTCAATATTGAGCAGCCACAAATACTGCACAGCCGGTTCATGTTTGTTAGAAGTCAATAACAATATGCATCTGTCCGATCCTCAAGAGGTGTACGCCCTAGTACAAGTGACTGATCAACTATAGCTAACTAGCAGAATAGAGCAGAATTTAGTGACAAAGAGCCTGGCGTTGAGCAGACCGCTAGGCGGGCACACGATTCTGTCGGTTTTCGTTTCCAAATAGGTTGCATGTTGTAGGTTTCAACATCGTACGAGTTGACTGGAAAATCCTAGCGGTTTTCGTGATCCGGAGGCCAGCCGCCTCTGATAACCGAACACCACATCAATTGATCGAATGTGTCACGTGCGGGCTACGGATCAAAAGAAAGCATGGCCTGATTGGTCAGAATATCGGCCAATCTGTGATTGCCCTATAAATACAGTTGTAATAGGCTTCCTTTGTCCCCATAAGGGGCTGTTTGAAGCCACCGTGCCCTTTGATATGCCATAGTGGTCGGAGAAAGAAGCCAAGGACCGACACAAAGTTGAACGACAGTTCAGCAAGACACAACAGTAGGAAAGTTCTCAGCTACGTAAACTTAACTAACAATACCAGAGTGGAAAACTATCAATATCAGAGGCCGTTGTGGTCCCTGTATGGGGAATCTTCCATATTTTCGCTCATTTTGACCAGTTATATTCAGGGAACAAAGGACCACATCTAGTTTTATCGAACCTATGAATGGTTTTATCTTACTGGCTGCAAATGGTTCATATAAACAATCATCTTGTCTGTACCCATCATGAATAGAGCAAGCTGTACTGATATTTTCTTTCCTACCATGTTTTCACTCACCTCACCAATAAACGTTCTAATAATCAGTCTACTTCTTCCCTTCAGGCGTACCTGATGCTCCAGTTGGTCCACTGAATTGCTCCGACATCACAGATTCCTCGCTCACTTTGAAGTGGCAACCTCCTCTTGAGGATGGCGGTCTTCCACTCAAACGTTATCAGCTGGAAATAAAAGATGTTGGCCATCCGGCTGGTTGGGTTCCTTTGACATCCGTGCCTGAGAACGTGCTAAGCTACGTAGTCAGTGGTTTGCAACCGGGTTTCGCCTATCGGTTCCGCGTTCGGGCAGTTAATGATGAAGGTCCTGGTGAATGGTTGGAAACGGAGAAGTCCATCCCGTTTTGTCGACCAACGACCAATCCTTCTGAGCCGGTAGCACCTCTCCGACTGCTTCCTGACGGTGACAATGCGGTGCGGCTGAGTTGGCGTCCTCCGTTGGACGATGGTGGTGCGCCCATTAAGGACTATATCGTTGAAGTCTGTCTTGATCAGTCTAGTGACCATTGGAAGCCAGTCGGTACAACAGACGGTTTGAGCAAACGGGTCGATGGTCTCCTTCCTGATGGCGTGTACAGTTTCCGCGTATCCGCTCGCAACGAGGCGGAGAAGGTCAGCATTCCATTGTATTCCGAAATTTACAAACCGGCGTCCCCTGTTGCACCGCCTGGGGCTCCAGTCGGGCCACTTGTAGCTCGCAGTATCGGAATTGGACAAATTCAGCTAGACTGGAAGTCTCCACAGGTTGGTGGTCCGCATGGATATGGTGTACCGGAGGAATATTTGATTGAACGTTACGACTCAAAGAGAGCGCGTTGGGCATATGTTGCTCGGCAACCAGTCAGTGATGGAACGAGTATTGTGGTGAGTCTTGTACACTGAGTTGGGTATTGTTAGTGTCAAGATAAATGTAAGTCTTTTGATCTCTTTTCAAATAATTTGCCTGGAGGTGCATGACTATCATACAAATGAGTTTTTATTACTTCAATTAAATCAAGGTCACGGGTCTACAATCTGGTGGAGAATACCGCTTCCGTGTGCGTGCAGAAAATCGCGCCGGAGCAGGTCCAGCCTTGGAGATGGAAAAGCCAGTAATTGCCACAAGTCCATTCAGTCCTCCCGGTGCACCAGTTGGCCCCATCAATATATCAGAGGTACAGAAAGGTCCAAGCAAATCTGACGGCTCGGTGCGGTTGTCATGGCGGCCTCCCGCTGACACCGGTGGACTTCCAGTCCAACGGTATGTTACACAAATGCGTTATGCAAACACGCCTGGATGGCACCGGATTGGTCGAAGGCAGGCCAGTTTAGATGAGGCACAGCAGCTTGATGACGAACTGGCTGTGCCGACTACGACACTGGCAACGAGCCTGATGCAAGGACAGCGTTATGTTTTTCGAGTTGCCGCTGTTAATGCTGCAGGGACTGGTCCTTTCCTGGAGTCGGATGTCTTCGAAATGCCTGAAGACGAAAGTAAGTGCTGTGTTCATGTCCCGTTTACTTTCTATCAGGTACACCTCATAAAATTTGGAGAGCCAGGTTGTTATCCTTATAGGGACAGACTACTCTTTGGAAATAATGGTACTACTAAACGGAAAAATCTTACTTGTTCTAGTTTATGGGCTTCTAACAAGGATTAATCAGTCCAAAATGCAGAACTTCACCATTTAGAATAAGGATTACTAGCCACCTAAGGGTAATGGAACAGAATGCCTGGATTCAACAATATAATGTTCTAAGCCCACAGGATTTGGTGCGTCTAATTCTGGTTCTGTTCAAATTCCTCTCATATTGCCAACTATCTATTTTTTTAGGCAATAACAATGGGTCAGAACGACAGCTACTGTTTGTACCTCGCTTTAAATTTACTACTTTCCGCAACGATCTCATTGGTCATTTTGACCACATCCTTCCTTTCCGATTCAAAACCTCTAGGCTGCAGACCCAAAGCAGACTGGGTTCGAGTTGTGGGGAAGTCCGCAGATAGCGTCACGGTTGAATGGCTCGTTCCACATGACTGTCGCCATGACCATGGACCTCATCGTGCACACCATCTAGCGATCGATAACTTCCGAGTGTTTGTCCGTCCTGCAACACCAGCAGGAGCACCGGAGGCTCCGTGGAAACGAGTGGCCGATTTGGACCACTATATGAATCGTTTGGTTGTTGGAGATTTGCGTCAGGACCGTAGTTACTACTTCGGAGTAGCTGCTGTAAATCAGGCTGGTCAAGGGGATATCGTTTCCACCAAAGAACCAGTATCTCCCGAGGTGATCACCAGTAAGTTCCCGTTGATATGACCTCAGCTAAGTTACGAAGTAGCAATCAGTCGTGCACAAAATCTAATAACCTGAAAATTTTTCCTTGTTTACAGCGGTCCCCAGTCAGCCCGTCGGTCCACTTCGTGCCCATGATATCACAGATGTTGGGTGTACACTCACTTGGTCAAGTCCAGTAAGCGATGGAGGAAGTCCATTGTTGGGCTATCGAATCTACAAGCGTGAAATGTATCGCCGAAGCTGGCAAGAAATTGGCCGACTAACTGAAACACCTGGTTTGCCGACCGCTAAGCAGCTGTCATTTGCAGTTCAATATCTGATGCAGGCAACGAGCTACGAATTCCGTGTTGTGGCTGAGAATAAGAATGGTCTTTCCGAACCACTAGACACACATGTGAATATTCATCCTGCAAAGGCAACCGGTGAGTTATCATTCGAGACTTTATTCTCTTTGCGTGTGGAGGTTGAATCAGTGAAATCTAGAATGGTCCTCATAGACTAAACACAGCAAACTTGTGCTTGAAGTGGGTCACTATGACACCACACTGGTCTGCGGGCAAATGCGAGTTGAGGCTGGAATGATGTGACCCATTGTTGAAACTTTGAATCCAAACTAACATGAACTATCTTCCAATCATGAACAATGGCCTTGAGATAGCTAGGTTATTAGGGTACGAACTTACTGATCAGAAGGTCTGTGGCTTAAACCAAACCCCAGCATCTAAGCTACTCCTATCTAAACTTAAATAGCATGGCAGTATCTCAGCCCTCGTGCCTCTTTCGGGTACCGAAAGGGTGCAAGAGCTGAATGGGAGAAACCACGAGCAGTGAAATTTCGTGAGTGCACTCATACCTACACAACAGTACGCCCCTCCCGTGGAAAAAAAGCGAATGACCAAGTTGTCCATGATTTGCACTTTGGGATTCGCCTTATTCTTACTTGGATATCTGGCGCAACTTAGCGACATGATACTCCTCCGGATAATCCATCAAAGTTACACATTTCGAAAATGTAATATCATCTTATCATGTATACTCGAAAATGCTTAGTCGCACATAAACATGATTAAAAATACCCATTTTCGGCAGTTATGGAAACCTTGAACATCTATTGATAGCAGTTTCAGTTGGATAAAAAAAACTTGCCTCTCTGTCTGTTTGGTTTAGAATCATAGACACAACATCTCCATACGGAGGAACAGGCTCCACTACGAAGGATAGGAATGGCTTAGTGAAACGGAAACGATAAATTAAAGTAAAGGAATCACCCAAGTAGTTTTAGTATCCAGCACAACATTCCAGTGGCTCTAGAGGGAGCTGAGAAAGGAAAATAACACTAGTGATCATCTAATCAGAGTGCGTTCGATCAAGCCGCATAAAAACATCACAAAATGAGAAATCAAAACTGGAACGCCTTCTTGTGGTGACATCTCATCGAGAGAGATTTTGATTGTACTTTCTGCTTGAACAGACCTATAACTCACCTTGCTGTTGTTTTAGTAGGCGTAGAGATAATATTTCGTTTCAGGATACCCACCAAATGAGTTTTTGGAACATAGACATTTGCGTTTTATACTTTCGCTGCTCTGCGATATTCTACGGAATCTCAATCGAATGGGTGAGCCAAATGCCTTCACCTGACGGGATCGCGGTCAGCTCTGGATTATGTGAGAGGTGTGAAACATTGCGTTGTCCTGTTAGAATATTCCAACCCCTATATGTAACCACAGCAACGAGTTGTACTACTTGGCAGGCTCATCAGAATCAGTAGCTGGTGCTAATTTGAATATTGTGAAAGAGAATATGACACACTTCTCCAGTGCAGGTACAATGTCTGATCCATGACTGACACGTTCATGTGAATATTTTTCTGATCGACAGTTACCATGTAGCCTCATCGCAGATGGTAGGATATCCAGTTCATTGCGAAATCGCTTGGACACATCGTACTGATGGGTGCAGGAGTTGGAATGCCACTAGTTGCCAGGAGTTTGAAAGAGTCGAAATATTCGCACAAGACAACGCAGTGTTTCATGTTTCTCACATAATCCAGAACTGGCCACGATCCCGTCAGGTGAAGTCATTTGGCTCACCCACTGTGTCTTGAGCTCCATCCGATCGAGATTCCGTAGAATATCGCAGAGCAGCGAAAGTACAAAACGCAAATATCTATGTCCCAAATGCTCATTTGGTGGGTATCCTGAAACAGAAATGGGGAAGTCTCAGTTAAAATATTGTATATACGCTTACTAAAACTACAGCTAATTGATTTGTAGGACATTTAGAGTGAAGAATCTAACTGCAATTCCTCTCGACAAGGCGTCACCACCAGAAGGTTCCGTAGTTCTCACTTTTTGACGTTTTCACGCCGCTTGATCGAAATGGCGGTCCTGTACGAAGAGGAAAGGCACCAAGTAGGCGGAAGGACGCAGTATCTGCTTGCTACGGCGGAACTGATTCAAAATCAGACACAGATGCGTGTTCTCTATCTGCCAGTTTATGGGCTAACGGCGGATGGTTGACGAGGGCTCTGTGGACCAGTATCGCTCCCTTGGCTTGGCTTTGAGAAGCATTCGTGTGTTGTATTCATATCAACAAAGGGTGATTTTGTGACCTTGAGTTTGTCCATTTCTGTAGTTTCACTCAAAAGTTGTGATTATTATCACTAATGTTTTGAAGCTTATGTCCTACTTAACTGATGGAACACTGCCCAGAACTGCTATTTGGCGAATTTGGAAGGGTTTTTCGGAGTTACGCTCATGCATATGTGGTGTAATTTATGCCTCACTTCTCCATGAAACTACAGGCTGTAAATGTAGGGAGCGGGTGAACATGGATGATGTCTTACGATTAATTCTTTATAGTTGATACACATCACAATCTACATCTATCGTGCAACTTACTAGTTTCTGTCGTTTGCTTCTTAGTCTGGCCTTAATATCCACACGCATACGGTGGGGTGAAGTCGTGATATTGGCAACGTTTGATGAGCCAAGCCGATTTGGATTATTCACTCGCTGTCCTCCCCTGGGTGAATGATGGCCTCACAACAAGGAGATTTACAGTCCGTAGAGCATTCGTTAGTTAGTCACTTCCCGTCCGCTGACTAGCTGGGTGTCACCCCACTTAGAGAATGATGGGCTACCGTGTCACCAGCTTGGGTCGAAGATACCATATTTTTTTGCTGTGGTTGCATGTTCTTCTATAAACAAACTCTTCACGCTTCACTCCAATCTTTTCCTGTCTGTTTTCACAGATGTTCCAGGCCCTCCGCGAGGACCTTTGAGAGTACGTGAACTGCCGGAAGAAACCGGTACCTTGGAGCTCTCTTGGGCTCCACCCACTGAAAGTGGTGGCTTACCAATTCTCGGATACCAATTAGAGGTTCGCGAAGGTCGTTCATTTAATTGGAAACCATGCCCCTCGGATTCTCAGCTTGTCGCAGTCGGGCCTGAACACAAACATCAGCCCTCTCATATCGTCTCCGGAATTCAACCTAACCGAGAATATTTCTTCCGTGTGTCCGCGGTAAACAAAGAAGGCATGGGCCACCCGTTGGTTGCAGAAGACAGTTATGTAAAACGATTGAACTTGGCTCCACCAAAGCGTGTTCTTGGCCGCAGACTTCCACAGTCGGAGGATGAAGCACGAACGGTAAAATCCATACTACAAGTTGAATGGGAATTACCACGTCCACTAACACACGAACCACAACCAATTGGTTTCCAAATCGAAAGACTGGATAACGACGCACGTTCGGCTAACTGGGAGATAGTAGACTTTTTGCCCATCAGCGATGCTAGTCAAACTTCGTTCGTTCACCAATCTGTCGCTCCTCGGGGGACTGGTAGCTACAAGTTCCGTGTTTCCACTGTGTATCCGGAGGGTACCAGTCAACCAGTTATGACCGGCGTCATCCTCGCGAGTGCACCAACATCCAGTCGCCCGGCTTCGGCAGCTTCTCGAGAGGTTCTGCCTTCGGTTCCATCTGTTCGACTTCTGGAAGATACTGGGTTGGGTTACGAGTTAGAGTGGGTCCCTCCGAAAGGCCCTGGAGCAGATGCCATTCGCGGATACAGTATTGAGGATTGGGATTCCAGACGACAAAAGTGGCAACCGGTTATCGACATTCCAAAAAGTGGACCGCTAAAAGTTTCCGTTGCTGCACCTACTGCACTTGAACCAGATCATCGGATGCGAATCATTAGTCGTGGTGATGTAGGTCGCTCTGTCCCGACTGAGTTTAGCTTGCAACCATTGGTGGACGAGACACTTCGGAGACCTTCTACTCCCACGTCGGCCATGGAGTGGAAAACTCTACCCAGCACAACTGGGTATCCTCTTACAACTCCTCACGCTCCAAAGTCAACTGCAGTTCTACCCATGATGGATGAGAGTGATTTAGAACTTGCCCTTATCACAGGGGTGGACACCGGCACATCGGAAGTTGAGGATTTCATCCGTACACGACGTCAAATGGCCCAAGATATGGCCCGTCGTGATCTAGCATCATCCATGGGACGTCGCAGTGCGATGAGTCAACGTTCATTTGATCAAGAGTTGTTATGGAGACCAGAATCTACCATTGATCGAATCCCCTCCAGAGTTAGTACACGTACGCCAACGTACGGTATCCGAGTGCAAGGCCAGTTGATCGCTGAAGAACTAACACCAAATTCCGTTCGACTTAGTTGGTCAGACGATGCATTTAGACCATACGAAGCGAGGAAGCCGGATTCCTATGGCATTGAGAAATGGGATACTCGTCAGGGCAAATGGATTACCGTGGGGCAGGCTAGGCCCCGAGCTACAGAATACATTGTTAAAGGTCTTATTCCGGATGACGAAGGGTGGTGGTTCCGAGTAGTCCCACTTGATCATGAAGGAAAGTCATGTGGTATCCCACTGCAAATGGAATCTCCTTTACATCCGAGACCACGACATGTTACAATTCCATCGTCAGTTTGGGGAGTTGAACTGTCTCCTATCTATGCACCAATCGAATGGGAACAAGGAACGATGGAAGTTGCTTGGATGAAACCCAGTAATGATGGTGGGAGCAATTTGCTGGGATATAGACTCATTGTGTATGACGCTGACGCACAAGAAGACCGGGAAATTATAGTTCCACCGAACCAAACAAACGTACGCATCACATCGCTTAACGCTATGCACGTTCACAGGATCACGATTACTGCATTTAACCGCATCGGAGATTCCTTGCCGGTTACTTCCACTGTACCACCACGTCCAGGGACACAAGGAATGCCACCAACACCTCCACCTCCTGCAGAGTTCCGAGCGGACCTCTTTGGAGAACCATATTCTGACCAATCTGTTTGNTCCACTGTCCCACCACGTACAGGGACACCAGGGATGCCACCAACACCTCCAACTCCTGCAGAGTTCCGAGCGGACCTCTTTGGAGAACCATATTCTGACCAATCTGTTTGCCAGTTATCTTGGCGTCCTCCTTCTAGAATGACTGCCCCTATTGATTTTTACTTGATAGAAAAGTGGGATTCCCAATCGAAACAGTGGATTCCATTCAAAAAAGTGCCCGAAGGCACCTACAGTATTGAAATACCTTACCTACTTGATGACGTAGAATACGGCTTTCGTATACGTTCTCAAAACATATCCGGTTTTAGTCAGCCAGTGGCGATCCAGTCGCGAATAAGACCCGGACTTGCCAAAGAGCAAGGTCCACACAGAATGCCGTTGCCACCAGCGAAGCCATCTGGACCACTGGAGATGATACCGACACTGGTACAAGATGACACTGCGACCCGTCTGCAGACCGCAATCGATGCAGCCTATCGCACGATCGAATTGAGGTGGCAGCCAACCTCAATACGTGAAGACTCGGAGGATCGTGCTGGGCCGACCAGAGCCTATGTGATCGAGGCGCGAAGACGGGAACAAAGGACATGGGCTCTGCTTTCTCGCGTGCCAGTCACGCATGGACAACGTGTAAGGATCATCTTTGGCCTGGAACCTGATTTGTGGGATCGCAGAGTTTCAGCTTCCCTCGGTCGACCATCTTCAGCCTTGGCCCAGTTACCAGAATCAGCATCCGTCGATACACTCGCTCTCGGTCTCTTAGGTACTCCCTACACTAGTGTCCTATCCGGTGAACCGAAAGACTATGAATTCCGCGTCTTGGCCGAAAACGAATTTGGACGGAGTGAACCATTATATGCAACTTCGTGGTCGCCAGGTACTGAAATTCCCAGTCGACTATCTGAAACTTCGTTCAGACAAGCCCTAACTGATTTGGATTATCCACTTCCGAGACCTCGAGGTCCGATTTATTTGACACCACGTGTACTGGTCTCACGGCCCAGTTCCCGCCTTGAAAGCCGTGCACCAGACCGAGAAGAGTTTGAAATCAGTTGGCAACCTCCCTACGATACTACGGGTGTCTCAGGTTACGAAGTACTCTATCGCAGTCCCTATGCAAATCGCTGGTATCCTATTGGGAAAACCGGGGTGACAGAAACTAGCCTCATGCTACCCGCTTCATTATTGGAAGAGTTCCCTACTAGTATTCATGTTGGCATCCGAACTGTGGGTGATCAATTACGAGGAAGTAGTAGAAGACCAACTTCTGATCGCCTTGAAGAGGTGCTTACCATTCCAACGGTTTCGAAACATGGTGTATCCACGCATCATCCACCGACAGTTGCAGTCCCCGTTGCTGACGAGTTGTCAATACTGAAGCCCACTGAAGTACGAGCCAGTCTCTTTCAGCCAACACCATCCATTCGTGGTTCAGATGAGATCATTGTCGATTGGTCTCCGTCAAGTCTGAGACCTCTTAGTGAACATGAACGGGTTCGAGAGACAAGACGACCCGAAAAATACGTGATATTTGCCCGAGAATTAGGGAAATCTGAGTGGAAAGAGATTACTCAGGTTCCCGGTTTAACAACTACCACGCAACTACAGCGTTCTGCACTGCCAACAGCGCGTGACATTTTCCTTGGTGTAGCCCCTACGGTGGGATCACGAATAGGTCCAATTGTATCCACTCTAGACGCTCTCCGACTACCCAAAGATGTGGGGGCCACCAGTTTACCTTTCCGTGAGATGCCGGCAACGATTTTACCTACTGAGCAGTTTATTGTTACACCGGAAGGACCAGATGAAGCGAAAATACAGTGGATACCTTCGGCTGATCTTTTAGCCAAACTAGATACATATCCGATGGTGGATTACCAGTTGCAAGTCAGACGACCCGGCGATCTAACCTGGAGACCAATTACAGCCGAGAGAACAGGTATTAGCAGCCGACTTATAGAAACCCCCAGTCAACCTAGTCTGATGAACTTCAAGGTTGACCACTTGAAACCTGGTGAACGCTTTGAGATACGAATTGCAGCTAGACCTAGTCCCATGGAGACTTTGATGCCGATCACAGAAGTGACCACTTCACGATTGATTCCACCCTACGGTAAGTGGCTGTGGTCAGTCATTCAATTAATATATATATATATATATATATATATATATATATATATAAAAATATAATGCGTATCTCGTTTTTCATGAGAATGTTCCTCTACCATTAATGTCCATTTGCTGTAACATATGCCATCAAACTGGCTGAAGAACTTGGACTTACTTAACGATTAGTTGTGACTTGTTTTGACGAAGTGATGGTTTGGTTGACCAGCTTTACTAAATTAGTACAGTCGCGTCGTCTTTTCCCACTAGTCGTGACTTCGTGAGTCATTTGGTCATCCTCTACACTGCCTTCAGAATACAAGTGATTCACTGATAAGGCGTAAGTCTTTCACAAGTTGCCTGAGCCTTCCTGTGACAAGTCTTCAGTCACAAAAGTTAAATTCACCAGTCACCTTACTGCTGATTTAAAATCGACTTCAACGGATTTACCTTAACGGACCCCTTATTAACTGACTGTGTGATGGTGGTCACTCCATAGTAGAACAGCTGATCGTGACCGGCCATTGCACCAATCCTGGTTGGTAATACCAAGACACTGCGGTCCCATTCGACCATATGACCTGGTGGTGATTATTCCTGGCGAAAAATTCATTCGTAAGCTTTCTTCTCGAAATATTTACCTTTTTGCCTTACTGTTGTATGTATTAAAGTTTGAATAAGTGACTGGAGAGAATACTGGTACTGTACCAGCACATCACTGGCGAAACTTCGTGTGCTTAATTTAGCGATGGCTAAATCATACGGTATTTTCCACATTCGGTTTGAAGCGTGAGATTTCGTCTCCTGTGTTCGACACCTTTTGTGATTGTACAGGGTTTATCTTGATTTTATTTAAATCTGTTTCGTGCACGGAAGAAGTAGAGATGTCAATTGTCATGTTAACCGATCATTATGTTCAATCCTTATTTTGTTTAGCTTTTCTTACGCACGATATTTGTGTCGGAGGTGGTTTCACTTGTACATTTTTGGCTTCTTTTAGATATCCCATCAAGACCCCGAGGCCCGTTAGTAGCTGATTTCATTCGTACCAAAGCACCCGCACATATTAGGCCTTCTTCCACACTGGACAGCTTCGAAATCGACAAATCCGTTTCCAGTCTACTCGGACGTACAACATCAAAACTTCCTGAAGATACTGCAGTTCAGTTGTCTTGGCACGCCCCAGTGGACACTGGCGGGTTACCTGTCACCGAATATGTGATTGAACGTCGCGGTGGCCCAGTTTCTGCTCTTGCGCGTGACTGGGTTCAGGTGCTCACTGTACCAGGCACACAGACTAGAGCACTGGTTCCGTCACCATGGGTTACGTATCAAACATCTACACCATACTCCTATCGTGTGAGAGCGGTCAATCGCATGGGTGCTAGCAGTCCTTTGGAAACAGCCAGACCCTTACAGATAGAAGACATGAGCCCTTCGGCACCCTCCAGCAGACCCTCATCTCGTGTCACCTACCACCTACAACCACCACTTGCACCCCGGGGTCCACTGCGTTCTGAGCTACTGCCATACGGTTCCGGTGTTCAACTAGAATGGTTGCCCCCGCTTCTGGATGGGTTTGGGGTGGGTGAAACCTATTCCCACCCAGCAACCTATGTTATTGAGGCTGCTGAGGCTGACAAACCAGATGCTCAATGGGTTGAACTGGGTCGAGTGCCCGGAACGCTTTCCTCTGCAGTAGTACCTTTGCTTCCGCCTTCTCGGTTCCGAACTGAGTCCGGAGACCGCTTCACCGCTATTGAAGATGAATGGGCCACATACAAGCCCGCCCCAGTATTGTATCGCGTAAGAGCCGAGAATGAGTTTGGTCTCAGTGCTCCCTTGGTCACTAGAATTGAACCTGTTCTTGACCGGGACCTTCGCACCCGCTTGCCGCGATTTCAGCCGGGTCAATTCATTGCTCGCGTTATATCTGAAACCAGTGTTGAGCAGCCTCCTCAGATAGAGCTGCGCTGGCCACAGCTGGCGCGCTCCGCGCCTGCTCTGGCAACCCGAATTGGCCGTCCTGCGTTTGAACCTGCTGTTACATCAGATCTTGGTTATTTGTTAGAAGCTAGACGTGTCGGTGAGTTTGGATGGCATCCAATAGGCACTTTGCCGATTGGACAAGAATCATTTGTCTACCGCCCCACAACATACGACTACCACGTTCCACGGTCACGTTCTGCTCTAGATGCAGGCCACTATAGAGTAGAGCCAACACCAACTGTTCCGCCATCTTCAGTAGAAGCATATCAATTCCGAGTTGCTCCTATCACTTCGCGCGAGACTGGCGACTTTCTAGAATCCGACATTGTAAGTTGGACTGCGCCGCTACGGAGTGCGACAAAACCCGCAGATTATCGCAGAGTTCACACACCGTTACCTGTTGCAATGCACATTACTCCACCGAGCTTTAGTGGTCCAGTTTTACCATCACCAGAACGATTCCAGCTAGTTGATATTTCAGTTGAAAAACCAGTGGATGGAGTACCCGAAGATGCCAATTTCGGAAGTGTTGTGTTGCGCTGGCGTCCACCCATCGGTATGCCATCCACGATGCGTTCAGCAGCCGATTTCGTGGTTGAGTCATGGCGACCGGATCGTCAACAGTGGTGGCCAGTGGCACGATGTCCGGCTGCGATAACTGCGGAAACCGTACCTGGCCGATATGATATACGAATCGCAGGGTTGCCCGTAAATCAACTTTATCACTTCCGAGTGCTCACCCAGACAACTGATTCACAAAGCGAACCCGCGCTTCTTCCACAGCCCGTCTGGATACCAAGAGTTGACGCGGAAAAAAGGGGTGAGTGCTTCGTTTGATTAATAGCTTGTCTTTGCGCTGATGTCGTCTAACTTATACAAGCATCCGTCTATCAGTCATTGTCAAATACACCTCTTTCAGCTGTTACATTTCCTTCAAGCTATTCTATATAAATGCCCTCATATTTATCTACCCAATTATAGCTATACCTGAACCACCCAAACGTCTTCGAGTCGCACCCCTGATTGGAGACTCTCCAGGTGTGTTATTGACTTGGCTGCCACCAACGACATTCAGCATGGAAGACTTCATACCGTCCACTTTACGTCGTTCCACTGTGGGCTATTCAGCACCTCCAGCTGGTTATCTGATTGAGTATCAGACGGTTTCGGACAGAACCGGGGAACTTTCAACGTGGAAACATTTGGCTGAATTAGAATCGTGGCAAACGCGATTTGAAGCGCGTGATTTAGAACCGGGAAAACAGTACATTTTCCGTGTCACGTCTATTGGACATGGTCCCGACAGATTGAAAACATCGATACTCTCAAGACGTTCATCCCGTGCAGCGCCCCTACTTAGTGAACCAGTCCAGACCGAACCCTACAAAGTGCCATCTACAAAACGTAAGTTTCTGTCGAACCTAGCCTCTGAATCACAGTGATGTTTCACAGCCTTGCGAACAGGTGAACTAACAGCAACACCGAAGTGAGTGAAACTTCCTAAGGTGAATTTGAGGTGACGCCACAACGGCAGATGTAAAGAAGTATGGAGTTGATCGTGAAGAATTCTAAGTACAGTAGTTCGCCCGAGGAGGATAAGTTTTGCCTTTCCTGGGGAATAATAAATGGGATCCAAAATCTGTGCACAAAAGAAGTGTAAGATACTTCGGAAATGACTTTTCAAAGAAAATATTCATCGGTCTTTAGTGACAAAAAGCCGTAATATCCTGCATGAGCACTTACAAATCGCACTAGAAGCAGTTGCCATTCAACAAAGGACTTCCGTCTTAGGACTTGCCGGTTCCAAAAATCACTTTGTCGATATCTGACTCGCCTCTCCGAGAATTGAAGCCGAGGTAGAATTTGGCTGAACAATAATAGGACAGAAACGTGCCTGAAGTCTAAATTGGCATGAAAGTTTACTTGTTGCTATTCTGTCTAGAAACATCATAGTGTGTCAGCCATGAAGCGGCACGTAAGAGCAGCAATAAGTGCCTTCCAGGCCACATGCCCAGTCACCATCCACCACACACGGGGTTGCTTTTTATCCCAAACACTTGCCGAAGAAAAGTTGGTGGGCAACATGGCATGACATGACAATACGAGAGAAAGCTACAGTCAAACGGTATGCTGTAGGATCTTCTCATTTTGTTGACTGGGGCTTACGGAGTCCTCCTTGCACGTGGTTGGGGACTCTGTATGATATGAGACCGGTTCGTTTGACTGGAATGGTGTAAGTCCTATTCATAGTGCGTTAGTTCGCTAAGCTTCTTCTGTGCGGGGTTCGCAAAGGATGCTGATGACATTGCTCCGACACAATCCTCAGATGTTCAGTGCTCCCCAATCGATTGTATTTCCTGAGGAACTTAAGTTTTCCTCACTAAGTCATGAGTATTATTTCTTCATTTTTGCTTAGCACTTGTAGAAATACCTTCCTTCTGAAATCAATTTCAGTGAGAAGGATGACGTGATCGTTGTAATGTCAAAATCATTGTTCCTATGTTGCGGTTTGTGATGATTTTGTCTCAACCACCATAGAAGAAATCGTTCAGCGGAGTCGAAAAACTGTGCATAAATATTGCACGACCATCAATTATGCCTGAGCAAGGGGTCTAAGTAGCAACACTGAGAAGGACAAACTCAATGTAATGATTAATTCAAGACACATAGAGTAGTAACAGTAGGATTCTCGATTTCAGTTTGTTGGGCCAGTGCAACTGTGTTTGAGCTTACGGTGCAATCGTTTCTGTGCCAAACTTGTGTCGTTGGAAAGTGTTTTTTCCATATTTTGCCATAAATTGTCCTCGAGAGTGAAATCGCTCCTTGGTGAAAAATTTTAGGCTTTCTAAAGAGATGGTGGTCAAATCCCCAGAGTTAAGGACTCTCATGGGAAACTGGTAGAGGATTTTTAGATTCTTCTGGGATTAGCTTGTTTACAAAAAGTCTCCCCCGGATGGTATTACCTCTCTGTGCTGGTACAGATGCTATGGACTAGTGTTAGTCAAGCTCTTTTTTGTTGCTGTATCGCACGCGACCCTTCATGCGTATCAGTATTTCCTCGACAGGTACTTTACACAATTCGGTGACAAGGAGTTACTTTCTCTTTCTCTTCCAGTATCCACGATACGCCTAACCGGTGAACTGTTGGTTGAACCAGTCACTCGCTACACCAAGACTCCATCAGTTTCCTTGACTTGGGTTCCCAGCAAAGAGCCTCTCAGTGGATACGTTGTTGATCTCTATGATCTCGATCTACCTACTGGGTGGCAGACAGTGGCGCGTATCCCAGCCACAGATTTACAGGCCCCGTTCTCTGGAGTGACTGTCGGTGATCTAATTCCGGGACATTCCTATCGATTCCGGGTGCTACCCTATAGAGACGATATTTACGGGAAACCTATTCAAACTATGCGGCTGTACACCGTCCCAGAATCTCGTCACGAAGCACAGGAGGATCTCACATTTGATCGAATTCAACTTCCCGCACCACAGGGTCCTCTGCGTGTTGATAGACTGTCCTCCGATATCTGTCGCCTGAGCTGGAGGGCACCCCGTTTACCATTAAGCATCGAGCCAACCCGGCGTGAGAGGCTGGAAAGTCAATTTGAATATGTTATTGAGCAACGCTTACCTCATAGGCGTATGTGGTATGAAGTAGGTCGAACTAGGGAGCTGCACTACCTCACCCCGTTAGACACAACCAGTCAGTTCCGAATCCGAACAATATTTTCGGAAGTCTCGGAGCATGAAGCAAAACACACATTCGCCTTGTCTTACGATAGCCTCAAGTCAGATTGGGTCACTGTCAGGGAGGGTGTGGAGGATGTATATTACCGGACTGCCAAAAGGAGGCGTTCTGCGGACACTGAATTCGACCTTGGAAATTTCGTTCCTGATAGACTCATTGCGAAACATATTGGGCGAACGTCAGTTCTCCTGGAATGGACGGCTAATGAATTGAAAGTGCCGACTTACGGCTATATGTTATTAGAGAAGAGACTCATTGATCAACACAGGTTGGGAATCTGGGAGCCCGTCGCTCGAATACCTTGGACTCCAGGAACCACAAGTTATGAAGTCCTCGGATTGAGATCAGGTTCATCTTATGAATTTCGTCTTCTTGGAGTGGATGAACAGACTGGAGCGAGAAGTACCAAGGTGGCTTATCTACCGTCTGCAATCACTACGGGTGGTTTCGCAGAGACGTCTGAAGCAGCTCTCGTCACCTGGTTGACCGCTCCAAGGCGCCTCCGGGCTCATGTGAGGTCCGACAATGCTGAAGAGGGCATACAACTTACTTGGTTGCCACCAGAGCTTTCTGATCAGGCATTAACGCGAGTTCGATACAAACTAGAGGCTAGAGAGGTCGATTCGTCCGGCTCTTTGATTACCGACTGGTTGGTTGTAAGTAAGGATATTGCTCGAACTGAGTACTACGTCTCCCGGGCTAAAGTGGATGAGATGAGTTCGAAAGCAGTTGCTCTGGAATCCCGCGATCTTTTGCCAGGTAAAAAGCGGCGACCAGTCAGCTCCATGGATTTAGAGAGACGTCAATGGCAATTTCGGGTGACGGCCAGTTGCGATAAGGCAGAAAGTGTTCCAGCAGTGATCCAGGAACCAATCGCAATCGTACCACCAAAGCGTAAGTAGCTCCCACGTCTCATCTTGAGTTCTGAACTTCTTCCAATTTATTGTTAGAAAATAATTTCCTAAAGATCGTTTAGAGGATATTACTTACTTGATTGAGTCCCAGCCCCTATAGCGCTTCTTAACATTGTACAAACGGAATCCTTTTTGAAGAATCCACCGTTCTTCATAATAGCCCACAAAGTTTAGGATGGAACCAAGTCCATCTATTCTGTACCAGTATCGGTTATCGAATGGCTACCGCTATGTATTGGGTGTTTTATTTGGTGTTCATTTGATGCTGCCCCCGGCTATTGTGGATTTCGAGGCGCCGTCTATTTAGTCCCAGTTGTCACTGGAACCATCCCCATTACTTCACGTCAGATGTTAGTTCTCTTCGCATCAGTGGCCCTTTCGTCACGAAATTTATTGGAGTTTCAATCCTACCTTCTCTTACCCCTCCAGTGACGAAATTTCACGAGAATGACGGTTGTGGCTACATGTTACAGATTTCTTTGGGGGGGGGGGGAGTCTTTGTGGCAGGGGGATTCCCCNTGGCTACATGTTTCAGATTTCCTTGGGGGGGGGGGTAGTCTTTGTGGCAGGTCGATTCCACATTTTCACACTGACCTTCACTCAATAGCAGTCCTCGTTTCCTTTCCAGGACGTGTGCCAATACGCTTCCTTAATCTCAAGGAGGACAGAATAATCTACTCCGTTCTTGGTCAGCGCCTCGTCATTACTGTGGAAGTTGAAGGGGAGCCCACACCGTCGGTAGCTTGGTAAGTCATTCGAGAAAAAGGTATCACATTTCTGAAGCCATTCGGTTATGGCGAACGGTTTTACAAAGTTGGGTGCTTAGTTCATGATACGTGCACAATCATGCATAGGTTAGACAACCTCGGATATCAAGTGGTATTGTTGATTTCGGAAGTCTGAGGGAGTATTCACAAATGCGTCAGCAGATGTCTATTACAAGCCTCAACTATCCACGACCATGGAGTCAACAACATTGACGCAAGTTAGAAATAGTCGCGGGATCTGCGGAATTCACACCACTCGTTTGAACAGTTATCCACCTCCTGTCCTGGCGCAATCGTTCCGGTGAGTCCACACCACAAGGGGGGAAGTACTGAACTCGAGTTTTGCTCTTATTAGATGTCATAAGCAGTGCATGTCATCGGTTGTGTCGGGCTTTGAACTCCAGACAACTGATATGCGAGGCGAGTGTGTTACCACGACTTCACCAGCGAACGCTGGGCGTATATGAGTTATCATGTCCGCACATGCGACTGTGTTCACGCTTGAGCGAAGGGACTGGTTTACCTGATGCCTCGAACAAGGGTCCAGTTCTGTTTTTGTGAGTCTAGTTATGCTGCCCCTCCTCCCAGGATTTTCCAGTTAGGTAGCGCCACGGACACTCTAAACCTGCTAGACAGTTTTTGGTCAGATGTGCTTTCAATTTTAAATTGCCTTCTGCTCCCATCCATAGGTACCTGAATCACATCCGACTGGACGATCGGATTTCTTCGGATTATCGCGTTGGTCGAGTCGGAGCCGGAGTGTTCGAACTGACGATCGACAGGGTTCAAAGAAATCATGCAGGTTTACTGGAGTGCCGTGCATGGAACGCTTATGAAATGGTTTCAAACAAGTGGGAAATTGTGGTGGCAGGTGGGACTCCAATGTTCTAACTTCCGTTCGTGTCATTACTCTTACTGTGGTTACTGTCGGCTGTGTTTGCTTTTGCTGGCGGTTTGAAGCGAATTGCCGTAAAGATTAACATCATTTTTACTGTATTTGGTTATGCTGCAACTGTCGAATTACGCATTTATTTGGGGAACTCATAACGAACGAACAACTATTTTTCGTCTTTTGGTTCTTGTTGTGATCGGTATCATGAATGTAGAACTACTGTTGTGCGTCTGATTTCACGGAACTACAATGGGTCACGAGAGCACTGTCTGGTGGACAAACATCACCCGACCAAAACCTGAATGAACTAATCGATACAGCGCCCAGATCAATAATATGATGAAGCCGAAAAACGTGTGCACATCCACTGGCTTGGGTGAAAGCTCAGTGAACCGTTACGGCACTCTTGTTCATTCATTTTAGTGTAGCAACATCCACGAAAATCTTTGAAGCAATAACACTACACGGAAGTGTGCAGTTTCTTGCGTCCCAATTTCTGTTTCTGGCTACACACCCAGAAAACAGCGCTGTACTTACGGAAGTACCAACCGGAGTTCAGAGTAGAAGAGGACTCTACCGTGCTTGAAAGTGAGTAAGAACGCGCTAATGGTCAGGACCAATATGGTGATGCCACCAGCTACCAAATCTACCCGTACCATCATCCGTCTATAACTGAGAGGAAGAATAGTTTCACAAGATGAGTGAAATTCCCTTCTGAGGGGTCGTCACTCGAGGAGCCAGTCAATACGTGGCTACGTGATGTGGCTTCGTGATGAAGGATGAGTGGCGCTATGAGAGCTTATCACACTGCTAATCAGTCGTTCGTGGCCGGACACTTAAGTGTTCTAACTACTAACCAGGATGTGACAAGTTCGAAACTCATTGTAGTTTCATGAGACGCACACAGTTGGTTATTTCCAAAAAAAGACGGAACAGCTGTACAATGGTTCTCAGCTTTCCGATACAGTTTGGCTTCATCCTCAAGCCCTACTGGAAAATATGATGGTGTGTTGAATTAAATTTGGCAATGCATTTGCAAAATGGTTTCAACTTAATGATTCAGATTACCGACAGAACTTCAGATACGAACAAGTAGTGTTATTTAAACCATTTTGAGTTACCGGATTTGGGTTTCGTGCTGAGTAAGTTTCCCTTATGAGGACTCAGTAGCCGCGAGTCACAAGCAACTGGTGAGTACATGATCTCCACATCCACCTTTCGGATGTTGTGTTAATTGATTGGCGTAATTTTTACTACCAACGTGGCGTTTGTAAACTGAAGTCACGACCGTCCCTATCGTTCACACAGTCGTCCATATTCATTGCTTTCTCACAGCCGTACCACGCTTCAGTCGTTTCGACTGGTCGTTGGACGTGCGCGAGTTCGAGGTAAAACATGGCGATAGTTGGGAGCTACGCATCCCATTAGAAGACTGGGACTGTACTCAGGGTCATGAATGGATAACTAAAGTTTGGTTGGAGCGACTGACTCGCATACCTGCACTTGCCGACACCGGGAAGTTCCCCGAGTCACTGGAATCTCGGGTTCGACTTCGAATCATCGAAGGACTTCGCTGGGTCGAACTTTTGGTCGATTCGATCAGCCTTACTGATGCAGGTGTCTACAGATTATGGATTCAAAACCAAGCTGGTCGCGACTACCTCGATTTCCGACTTCGTGTAGCTGGTATGTTTGCATGCAACCCTTCTGTTCGGTGTGCACAATGCATTGGGTGCTATGCATGTAAGTTACACTTGGCATGCCAACTGGACTCCTTTAACCAAAACCCCATGTATCTGTGATGAACATAGTAGAAAACACCAGAGCGGTCAGTTCGACTACAGGCTTTCTTTTAATCCTTTCTTAAAAAACATTATGGGGCCTGCATGTTTTATAACCCCATTTGATTGAGTTCAGTGTGCAGTTGAGTAAGCATACAGTCCCACTTTGACTCAATTGACGTTTTTACAGGAACAGGTATTTGCTTTACTTTAGAGACGATGAACACTCCCAGTGTATTGGTTGTTAGTTTTCAAAAACAACAGTGAAACAACTCATCAGGCGGACTCTGAAGGATCTAATGAAGTTTGTTTTAATCGGCACTTGGCACCAGTAGGTGCATATAGGTGCGTATAGGTAGCCTGCTACCTAGAATCGAATCTTTATCTAAATGAGTCCTCAGATATTGGCTTGTCCTTGAATATGAACCTGGCTGCCCAGTTGCACGAATCCGGCTGAAAGGTCACCAGTCCGTCGTTGCAGAACACTGATATGGTGAAACGGAGTTTATCGACTCAACAGATCTAGATTGTTTTACAGTCGTTCCTTAGTCGATTTGAATGACTGCACAAATCAACCCCGATTCGTCCCTTCCACTTGATGGACGCCCAACACTCAACGGCACAACTAAACCGGTCCAGCGGACGACACCATCACACACAGTTACTTTCATCTTAGAACTTTTATTTGACCGTGTTAAGGCCAGAAAAATATTGTCAATGAGGTTTTCTTCTTGCTGTATGCTTGAAGCATTCGGCTCGCGGCCCCGGTTCCCCAGCGATGTCTTGAGTATCCGGTTTTGTACTCTAGTGTAATGCATGTTCAACCTTTGGCAGGACTTCAGGCACTCAGAAATGCTGTCAGGCTCAACAATGGGTATTCTGTGACTACATTTAGTACATTTTATCAAATAAGTCTAGTCCGACAACCGTTAGTTTACAGGATACTGTCGATTGCTCCCTTTTCATGACAGTCGAGTGAAATCCTAACCTAATTTACCAGTCTTCAGGCACGCAATATATTAAGCTCAGGTCACAAGCACTCTAGGTGATTGCCACATGGATAGCTGGATTACGGAAGCCTCCAGCGTGGACCAGAAACGCTGAAACATAGTATACCACTTGATGCACACTTCCTTCCTAGTGTCGGTTGAGCCGACTGGCCCATTTGAGGTACAGATGGACATATCTAAGCTGTTGCACTGTTAGATCGGTTGTGAAACGCGCTCGCGGATTTCCAGAAAATCAGGAGACTGTGCAGTTATTAAGAATTGTACAAAAATTGTGACAATACGACATAGTAACCGAGGCCCATTTGTAACACAGTAGCATTCAAAAGCGTTGACGCTGGTAAATGCAAGCCACTGGGTCAAACTAAGATGGTTGCAAGGATCGTTCACTGTTTAGCCTGCTACAATCTTGAGCCATGTTCTTGATCTTGTGAAGCCAAATAGACTTAGTCAAAGACTAAATACAGGTACGTATGGAAAAACCTACCCATCGTTAGACTCCATCCAGTTTTCTCTATTCAGGTGAAAGAACTAATTGGATATCTATGAGCATGAGTCGATAGCCCGCCAGATCTTGATTGAGTGATTTGGCTTTTGTCTGTTTCCAAACAAGATTGCGGATTAGACCGCAGAGTTAGCTGGTCCCAGTTGTGGTAATTCCTACGACTAGAATTTTCGAACGGTGCGCAAACTCGAGACTTGCTGTGTTGCGAAAAGAACTAGCCTTATTTTGGTCACCACGGCACCGTTTTCTTCTATGCACTTTTGCGTCTGCACATCCAGATCAGTTGAAACTTGGTAAAGACAGCGTTTTTTAACCACCGTTCTACGGTCTTGGTAACATCAATGTTTTACTTGCTGTTGCGATTCTTCGTTGTACTGTGCATGTCACACTTCGTCAGTTTTCGTAATATTTTAGGAGCTTACGGATGAAATCTGCATTTGACATTGCATTTCTGCATGCCCCATCCTTATTTTTAGGCTACTCCACTGCAATTTATCACTAGACATCGTCATTCGGATACGCAGAGCTCTTCTTTTCATTTGACTTGAAGTGTTGGTATTATTATTACCTTCACTCATTTTTTTCCACTTTTTTACCCCTGTGAACGCCAAAATGGTTATAGGCAGATGGATTCCAGTAATCTCATACATACCTAATAGAGGTGTGGAGAACTGTGCTGCTTACTAGTTTACCGTTTGATCGAACACATGTGTAAACCTTCAGAAATATTAAACCGCAACCCAAGGGGTGGTGCTTATGACTGACTTGTTTGCATGCAGTTAGTTGACAAGATCTTTGAAGGATGCATTAAGCCGTTCTGGAGCTATTTTAGGACGTTCCAGATTGAATTCCAAAGTCTCAGTGTTCTGATAGCAATTTTATCGTAACGCGAGATGAAATTAAGATATCAAAACTTTGCGCACAAGATTGTACACCGTTTTGTACCATCCAAAATGCTCGCTTAGTTATCGGGACACACAGTGAACGCAGTGCACAGACACACGTGTACGTATGTTTTGTTTACATTTTAAAGCACTTGTCAAGCTGGTTGATGTATGTGTTAGTCTAACCAAAACATGAGCTGGATCGTTGTCACCCAGAGGTAATCCCACCCCTGATGTGGCACTCACTCATCTGAATACACCTGCTTGTGGTTCTCGTGATTTGATTCGCCTTGACCTCTATCATTATCCTAATCTCGTGGCTTCCGTGGTCAACCGTTCAGTGTACACACGATCTGGATGGAAAAAATCTCTGACTGCTTATCCTTGTGCTGCAGGATTGATCTCACCATAATAGTCAGCAGGCGACGTTTGGGATCTTTTCCGGATAAGCCCCGCCAAAAAATTAACCCTCGCCACCCAAAAAAGATTAGAAAAAGGAGGGAAATAAATTTGTACTTTTAATTTTTATTGAAGAGGATGAAATTGGCACTGAATACATGAACACTTCATTAGTTTCCCGATAGATCCCTCCGAAAATCCACTGCTGGGGAAGGACTCGCCCTGCGTGGTTTTTACGGCGAGATATTAGCATTTCATCTATCTCGACGTGTAGACCTGGGCTGACGATAACTGTTGGAGGCTGCAAAATCCACCAGTCGCAAACTTCGCGAAGAAAGTTCTTCCAGTCAACAGCGGTCGTGTGGCCAATAGATAATTCCTCTGAGCAGAATTTGATTTTTGGCAAATTTTTGGACCAGTAATAAATGAATAGAATTACTGTCCTAAAGTCCATCCTAGACCGCTGCAGCCAAGTTCCCTTTCGAAGACCGATTTCTTGCCCACACTGTCGGGCATTGCACCTCCACCTGTCAGTTGAAAGTGTTATTTGGTGGCTTTTGTTGCATAAACGTTGCTGATGGATCACTCCGTGGCTTTGCTGTCTCCTTGTCATGAACGAGAGTTGGAAGCGTCAGAAAGTTTAATTAAGGTTTTATGTCCGAACGGAGAAAATTTTTACACAAAATGAGCCTAGATACGGATAAGGAATTGTTTTCCTCAAAAATAGGTCTAGATTGTGTGCGTACATTAAACTGGAGCTGGCAAAAAGTGGTGGAGCTTAACTTTTCGCACATGCACTTTTTGCATTAGTGGCGGGGAAAAGATCCTAAGTTTGAAGCTGGATCTCAAGCCGTCCACCGTTGGTCAGTAGGCGCAAGTGGAGGCTTCATCAGTAACAGTCACACGACCATGTTGCACACAGGAGCGGCCTTTTGGGTAACACAACTCATTTCGGCCGGTAAAGTAAATGAGGCGTTAATTTAATTCCAGCCTGCTTGATCTAATTCATATATAACAAGTCGGCGACAGTCTTTCAGTTACCCATAGGTTATCATGCCCGCCCCTTATGTTTTCTTACCCGAAACGTGTGAGTGAACGAAAAATGGATGTAGCTGGAGTATTGTAAAGTCCGTGAAATAGTAACAACAATAACAGGTGACTTGTATGTCGGGCCAGAATGACAGGAACTCCTAGTCCATTAGCTTCGCGAAAGCCCTGACAGTTAGGTTTCGGCTAACACTGATACATCATCTAACCTACCGACGTTACTATTTGCTATGCAGCTGAATAACGATTGCTATTGACCCATAAAACTTCACTCTGTCCACAACTTTCTCAGATAAACCACATGTTCGTCCGAATAAACCCAGGGTGCTTCCTCACGGACCGGGTACCCTCGTCATTTACTGGGATATACCACTCCCTACCAGTCGTTTGGAGGCCGAAATTAAGTACACTGGCTACCGAGTTGAGTATCGTCGTGAACAACCAGGTGCATCATGGAACTTCCTCGGAAGTACACCGGCTGAGCAAACACAAATCCTGGTACGGAGCCCGTTAGAGCCAGAGGTGACCTATCGCTTCCGTGTCTGTCTCGAAAACTGGCATGGTTATGGTCCAGCCAGCGAACCATCCGATCCTGTTCAACTGCCGACGCATAGTATTACAGATGGTACGTCACTGATCAGTTTGAAGTATAGTAGAGATATTGATAAACTAAACCAACGGTGTCAAGTAAGACGGACTAGTGCTTGAGTTACTGTGGTTACTCCGTAAGTAGTCGCCTAAATTGACTCGAACAACTACGCCTGCATTTCAGTCTACGATGTCATGGACGAGGTGCTTCCATATGCCGATGGGTCCTTTGAATCCCGCTATACGATCATGGAGGAACTTGCTCGGTGAGTTTTGCAGGTTGCGTGAGATATCTTATGCTGGTCAGTCATTTGTTAGAATGCTATGCGACAACTTCGTACTGCAGAAAAATTCACTCTGATGTTACCTCAAAATATTGTTGTGCTTATATTACAGAACAAAACACGCCGGCCTGTATCGTCTTGTTGAAAAATCTACCGGCCGCTCCTACCTGGCCAAAATTGTGGACACTTCGAGAGGCTCCACAGAGAGGTTGCATACCAGTGCTCTTGGCTATCGATCGGAACAGGCACGACGAGATAGTTTGCCACCAAGACCAGTGAGTGCCATGGACACTGGTCGTCTGATGGATCGACGAGTGACCTCTCAACTGAGTTTGAGTAGAACCAGCTTAACAGATTCGGATGAATGGAGGCGACAACGAACCGAACAGGAACTAAAGCTGCTCACCAAAATACAGCATGGAGCACTTGCGAAGTTCCACGAGGCTTATCAAGATGCAAGACGAACCGTTGCGATTATGGAAGAGTGAGTGATTAGTGGTTAACTCACACTGTTTATGGCAGCTCTACTGTTCAGTGCTTATGTGCGTGCCACGAGTAGTTCAGTTAACAGGGTGATACATTAGCAACTGCGGAACCCAGGTCCGGTTCTTGGGCGTCAACCCATGTCCTGAAACTCTGTATCTAGTTCGCTTCAGGAATAAGAAACGTAAATAACACTTTTATTCAATTCATTGGTAACTGAATAGTTAACGAGAAAGATGGGCCAAAGCATGAACTTGAAGGAAACTGCTCACCGTGACCATTGCCGGACCTATCCAAACTGCCCTACCATTAGAGAGAAGGTGCTTTGTTTTGTGACAATACCTGATCCCGCAGTCTGTATTGGTTAAGATGCACAAAGCGGGTTAGTTTGTTTATTTCAGTGCACTCGCAAGGAGGTCCTTATACTTTACTCCACCTTACTTTTCTCAACATTTAGTGTAACTGCAGGTGGCACCTTATGGCACCAGTTGAGTCATCGGATCACAATGACGGAAACCAAGGCGGCCGAAATACTACGTCAACTTCTAGATCTGACAAACCAACTGCATCGTTCGGGATTCGTTCATCTCGGTTTGCAGGTTAGTATTTCTTATCTGTGTTTTCTGTCAGAAACCGGTGAGAACAAGTGGGAGACGACAGTAAAATGTTCTAGGTGGAGGGTATCACTCCGTTGGTCTGTCAGTTTAGCAGCTGTAGCACACAGCAGGATGTGCACTTCTTCAGATTGGTTGTACATGGCAGAGTTAACAACCAAACCTCACTGACCTATGTGACAATGGGGTCCATCGAAAAAAAAAACGGAGCTCAGGTTCGTTCGCAGAGTTAACAACCAAACCTCACTGACCTATGTGACAATGGGGTCCATCGAAAAAAAAACGGAGCTCATTTTGGTTCGTTCGGCATTTAAGCTACTCCAGGAGAGCTGTATGAACATGCAAGTTTTGTGGGCACATAAACATATGCAATGTTGATCTGATTGGAACACTCAGTGCATATGTAAAATCGATTGAAATCCGCTAACTGACGGCGTAAACGGGAGTGCCCCCCCCCCAAAAAAAAAGAGACGTGATTCTTCTATCCAAGAATAAACACAGTCCTTTTTGTTCACGTAAAGATTCCGAATGTTTTGCTCATTATGAATAAGTATGGCAAATCGTTCAGTCCCCGTATCGAACACCCTCTCTTCCTGTTGAAAAATCTCATTGGTTGGTGGTGCATGAACATCGGTCGTTGGGTGAATTGCACTTGGTGCACATAAATTCAAATGTCGCCTTATTCTGATTCTCGCCCTTCGCTGTATTTGATTTTTTTCATAGCCAGAGAATATCTTCTTTACGGATCGTACACGGAAAAGAGTTGCATTGGCAGGTCTTAGGCAAAACCAGCGCTCGGTGAAGANAAGAGCGTCCGGTTCGTTTGACATTCCGTTCCGCAGTGTATATGCCACCAGAGTTGAGCAGTGAAACCCCGCAACAACGACGTTTCGGTCCGGCCTCTGACCTCTGGTCACTTGGCCTGCTGTTGTATCAGATGTAAGTTATCACTAGCGTATATCTTATCAAGCATACCAATATACTATCAACATCTATGCAGGTAATGACTGAGTTCATCCAGAAAGTAACTATTTCAAAACATTCCTTTTTTGTAACCAGATTTACTATATTGCTTTCGACTTAAACAGGACAACTGGTGATACGGAAGGTCCCCCGGAACTAACACGCATGGAGCGACTTCAGTTGTCACCGAAAATGGTTAAATTCACAAAACGTCTGTTACATCCAGATCCATCCAAAAGACCGACAGCCGCCGAAGCCTTGCGAGACCCATGGTTAACTTCGATTACAACGCAAGCGGAACCCAGGCCATCAGTTACTTCATTAACTGGTCGACAGCGTTTATCTGGGGAGAGCCTGATTGACGAAGATTTATTAACGCATAATGTTGCCGAGAGCATCAGCAAACAAGCATACACACGTCTGTTGCGCTGGATTGATGCTAGTCATGCTGCAGAGCAGGATGAGAGAGAGGTGGAAGAGTTAATCTCTGTACGTCGTCGCCGTCATTCTCAACAGTACCTGAGAGAGATGGAAACAGAGGTTTTCGAATCTCGGAAAGATATAGTCGTTCACGCGCATGTTACCGCCAGAGGTCAAGCCCCGGAGATCCTCACTCCAATGGGAAGCGTCAGTGTGGAGGAGGGTGGGCCAGCAGTACTAAAGTGTGCAGTACATTTGCCTCGCCCACGTAAGTCCACAACTCCTTTGGATCGAATGTCAAACCTGAAAATATACTGGTACTTGAACGGCCGAGAGTTGAAGTTATCGGAACCAACGGTCAAACTGACCCAACCACAAAGGCAGCACTACATGTGTACTTTTGACCCGGACACTGGAGATGTCAGGCTACACATCGATGAGGTGACCACCTATGACGCTGGAACATACGAAGTTAGGGTCGTCGGTCAGTACGGTGAAGTATCCGATTCGGCCAACCTTCGTGTATATGGTAAGTTTATTTGTAACTACTATCCTATTGACTGAATTTCCGACAAGCAGCAAGCTCGCCTGCCCATCAGAACGGACAAACAGAGCGAAGTGTGTACATAATAGACTGATATTACTACAGATAAGCTATTGGTCGATCAAAGCAGTCTTTCTGGGTATTCGAAACATTACCTCCTTATCTAAACTGAGGTATACCTGTACTTTTGCGGTCTGCCCAAAATTTGATGGCAGAACTCTAGGACTCTAAAATAAGAACGAACGATTTACACCATGTCGCCTTGGCACCAGAACTTGAGAGTTTCACACATTCCCGTAATTTATGCACTCATTCAGATCCACAAACCTTTGTACTCCCGACTTAACTTGGAATTACCTGATACTTTCCGGGAAAACAATTACTGGTTGATTAAAGGACAACTTGAAACTTTACATCTCTGTATAACCGTTTCAGTCTCGATAAAGGCCACCAGATAGCCAAGAGTGCTATGTCATCACACGTTGAACCTAAAACCCGTATACACACAGGGAAAATAGCCATACGCTGAAATAGGCTATTTATCAGTCGTCATATAATTAAGTGGCGTCCAACCAGTCGGATGAATGAAACCCAAAGATTAGCTGGATATGCTGAACTCAGCGAAGTGTTTTTATCATGACTCATTCTTCTTTTTGGACCGCCACGGTTGGCACCTGGTTAGATTGCTATATTTCTCCTTTTACAGCAGCCCCACATAGACCATCAAGCCGAATAGAGCTTCAGGCCTCTGAAGAGTTGGGGGCGCGTATTCTCTTGCCTTTGGTGGACGTGTCAGCAGCTAGCGGGAACCGAATACAATTGAAGGCTAAGGGTGAGTTGAACTGATGTTTTTTGTATTTCTCTGCCCCGAACGACTGACATGATGGTAATATGTTGGCATAAAAGATTTTTAATGGTTCTTACCAGACTTCTGACAAAACAATCTGTCAGTAAAACAGCCGAATAAGGACCAGTTGTAATCTGTTTTCAAGAAGTGCAGAGTATAACAGGAACAAAAACATGGAGCAAATCGGTCCCCATTTTCAGTCACTCAGGAGAAGCATTTGGCTACTTTTTTCCCCAGAAGAACCTAGATACCTAATCTGGCTTCTTTTCATGCAATAATCCTGAAATGTTTCCATTCTTGTCCCAGTGGCTGGAATACCACTTCCGCGTTGCACCTGGCTACACAATGGTGTGCCTCTAGTTGCTTCAACCCGAAGACGATTTTATCAAGAAGAAACGGGTGGGCTCCACAGCTCAGAGCTTCAGTTGACTTTGGAATTGGTCAGTCTGAATACAGCTGACTCCGGTCTATACACATTGGTTGCGACGAACAAACACGGCTCTCAGTCATGTTCGGCCGTTGTTGATGTTCTGGGTAGGTCGGCCATTTATATGCTACTAATTTTTGAGTAACGTTTACTAAGCTTGAACTTCTCCGCACCTGAACCGATTCAGTGAATTTCAGTGGGCATTACTATGGTTTGAATGTTTCTTCAAACATTCACACAATCGTCCAAACAGGTCAACTATTCACATTTTTGTGCTCCAATTTTTGCAGGCACGCTAAACGAAGACTATGAGGCGCCTCATTTTCTTGTTGAACTCACGAGTACCACTGTGGTCGAAGGCAGCGCTGCTCGCTTCGAGGCCTGTGTTCGCGGTCAACCTGCACCGACAGTTCGATGGCTGAAAGACGGTAAACCGTTACTGACCGATGGAATCCGGCTGACTGTGTCACAGTCGTCTACCGAGCGATCAACCACAAACACCACAAGCCACACATTACTTGTAAGAGATGCCCTACTTCGAGATAGTGGGACTTACACATGCATCGCTACCAGTGCTGCCGGAACAGCTATCACGGAGGCAGCTCTGCATGTACGAGGTAAGACTAAGATAAATTTAAAGCAGTTACTCACATATCATTAGTTCAGTTTTCATTCCAAGTACATGGTCAGGTTACCCATTTTTGATTAGTCTAAGATTTAGCCGCGTGTTTTGGGACCCAGAAGCGTAGATACGAAGCTCGAATCGTCTCTGTTTTAAGTGATCATGTGGAATTTGAAGCAAGTACAAAAGGACGCCACTTGTTGTCCAGCAATTAGCTCGCTTCTGCCAAAACCATAACTGCTTTCGGATAACTGAACGACTTGGGAACAAGTGAATATGATCTCACGCTTAACTACAGCAGTTCAGTGATACTGAAACGGAATCGGTAAAATTGTTGACCTACAAACGCAGTAGATAAAATCATGTTCGGTAATCTTTTATGCTGTTGGGCTCTATGTTGAATTGTCTTTTTCGGACGCTAGGGCACTTGGGTGGGGACAGCATGGGACACTACTACATCCAGATAGTTGCTCTTTTCTCATGAAGGGCCTAAATGTTGCTAGACGCTTATGGTGAGAACCAGAAAAGCGCACGCACACGATAGCGTTCGTTCATGTTACAATTCATGATGAGAATGAAAGGGCAAAGGCGAGTCGAGACTGAGACTCCATTTGAAAAGAACCAACTCCAGGATGTAAAATATCTTGGGCGTGGTCACAGGTAAGTGATGTTACTTCCGACGAGTAATTGACAGAGCGGAACTTCAAAAAAAACCTTCAGTTAAAAGATTTTCTGTCCTGATGAGTTCCAGTGAGGATGAAATTAGAACATTCCGACTTTTCGTCAGTGGGAAGATTGTCTAGATAGGTTAGAGGGTGGGTAGACCAATGAACAGTAAAACCTCTCAATGAGAGACGTCTATTAGGGGAATCAAAATACATCTAGGTGCAGAGTGTACCCTCAGCGGTTTTGTAATTATGTGCTTAAGCGCCGAATGGAAATCGATGCATTTATTCCTAGACCGATTGACGTAACGAAGAAGAAATGCCTAATAATTTAGTTGAACAATTTGCCAATGAATCAAACAGACCTCTGAATGACTGATGTCCGAACTACTCAGTATTTTCATTGCGTAAGTGACAGGNCGTCGTGTAGACGTATCATTTCGGACAACTTGATAACTCCAATTGATGTTGGGGTGCTGTTCGGAGAATGTTTGTGTATTTTTTCGGCGTCAGTGTCATTTAGTCAGCTGGCTTTCAGGATATTTTACTGAAAGTAATCTTGTTGGGGTCAATCTTCTCTCAGGCTTGTTCAATCGCGGAATGCCAGGTGGATCGGAGTCACTGGGTATTCGTCACCGCTTACCCGAATTCACCCGTCGTTTGCGTAATCAGCAAATCGTGCTTGGAGGGAATATCCGACTTGCTGCTTCTGTACTAGCCCAACCATCGGCAACTGTGATCTGGCAAAGGGACGGAGTAGAGATCAACACTAACTTGGAACCAAGGATAACGGCTAAAGTAAGTCAGTTGTCGGGATAAGTGAGTGGTCTGAAATTACAAAGTTTTGTGCCGAGTACTGTATTCCTTGTGGTTTGAAAGAACTAGGCAAATTAATGCATTCCTCATTACCATCAAGCCTGTTACTATTCCATGCAATGAAAAAAGTCCCGGAAGTGGCGGTCTCTTCCACACTCTGCATCCGTCCGTCAAGTGATTTCTACACTCTTCCTTACTGGTTTGCGCAGTTTGAAGAGTTAGTGTAACTGGAAAAAAGGTACCTATTTCAAAACATTACGTTTATAATAGTCACACTAATCACTTTTTTATAGGATAATAGTTTATGATAGCTAGAAACAATGCTTCCGTTCATTCTCCAAATGATCTGCTCTCGAGCCACAAAGCCCTTTTAAAATCTCACCAATCTTCTGGTCTGAGATTGTTGTATTCAAGTCAACCAACTGCTTTTTTCCTGTTCAGAATCAAAGCGGACATCTTGAGCTTGTGATTGAGAACGTGACAAGAGAAGATCTAGGTCAGTATACAGTGATTGCATACAACGCTGCGGGTGAAGCTCGTTGCTCTTGTGTGTTGTCCGTGTTGGAGGAACATCAATTCCGCTTGCCTCAGTTCACGCGCGAACTCCGTGATCACACAGTGCTCGAAGGGAACAACATATTCCTGGAAGCGATTGCAACTGGAGAACCTCCTCCAGATTTCAAATGGTATGCAGCACCATATTAGTATATTTCCTCGTTTTCTCTTCATCCCTTTTCCTCAGTTGCTCAACTACCGACTTGTTCTAGTTTGTATGAACATTCTATCTAATATATTATTAAGTTGAGTGGTTCTGCGACGACAGGAGTTTCAAAAGTCCACTTTTTGTTCCATTTCCTGAGAGCCTGTGATGAGAGCCCTCCGAAGCACCGCATGCGATGCAATGACCCAGGCTATTTGGGACTGACATTTACTTCGTACTACTAGCGAGTAGCCAAACCACTATGTCTTTAACGCTCTGCGTTCACGCTACGTTGATAATCCTTTTTTAACCGAATTTCAACACGGATGATTTGAAACCTTATGAATGAGGTCAGTAATAATCTGGGGCATTTAGTTCTGAAATGTCTGAAACTTTAATCCAATACTTTGTCCCTACCTGTTGTGATCTGCACTGCTGCGACTGACTGGTCAAATCTAACCTTAAAACCTTAGTACGCAACGTTAACTTGTCATTAGAACGGCTTTATGGATACTGAACAGAGAATTTCAGGCCGTTTAAATTAATGCAACCGCAGCTGGTTAATATGAGGACCAAGTGGCAATATTGGGCGAAAGTAGTATAGACTCGAATATTTCGACCAACCTGTTGTCCGGTGGTCTTTGTATTGAAAATTACTGGCAATACGGAGAACTAAGGGGAAGACGGCACTAATAACGCTTCGGCCATGCATGTCAACATGCAGCCTACAGTTAGGCTCTTGTCCGACTGTCAGTTTAACAAAACAGGTCAAATATGAAATAGGCGAAGGTGTGGCAGATCGCTTGCCTTCATTCTCATTGAGCCCGATAACAGTCTTGAAACATGAACACTAATTTGGTGTCGCTGGGACTTAAGCCGGCCCATGACATACTTTGCCATATTCTCAGAGTAAATGCTGCACAACATGCACATATATAGCAGCGATGGTGAAGTGCTGTTACACAAAGCGGAGTAGGCCGGCCATATGGACGGTATTCGTCGCTGTCTGGATGAACGAAAAAAGGTGATAGGTTGCCCGCGTTAATTCGTTTGGTTGGAACTCGGTTTCAGACCACATAGTGCTGGGTACACAGAAATCGAGCCCAACAGGCAGACCACAGAATTATATAAAGGTCATTTTGTTGAAAATACCAGTTTTTATGTTCACTAGGTGAATGGATCTGCTTTGGAAAGACTGTTACATTTTCAGAATAACTAAATATGTGTGCGAACTGCAGGCTGCACACAAATGCCCACACTTCCTTCGAATCAGGGGCCAGTAAACGTTAGTCACCTACACAACCGGTTTCAAAACTTTCAGACTTTTCGCTCAGCACAACGGTAGTTGTGACAGGTCCGCGAACGCCATGGTGCCTCCAGTGGCTGCGACAGATCTACATTTTGCGTCCGTTTCACTCCCAAGATCATGGATGTGTCAAACGACTAGAGGTTGCATCAAGAATATATGATGAGAAACTTGATGTTGTCGATTGCGCGCATTCCTTCCCATTGAGCCCATCTATTTTCGGCGTTTTTCTGGCGGTGTGGAAGAAGAATATTGAGAATTCTGGGGGAAGACTACTTCCAAAGAGACTGTCATAAACAGTTGTATATTAATAAGTCATCTCTGATATGTTATGAGTGAGCCTTTAGTCTTGTGTTACTGAAATCAGGTGGAGCTAGAAGCTTTTTCCCCTCTAAAGAGGGAGTTTCTGGTTTTACTTGCGACCGTAAACTAGTACCGTTCTCAGTAACAGGTTTATAGCATCATTACTGGGAGCAGGAACGTGATTTAATAATTCGGTCTTCGAGGGAGGAGGTAACGGAGAAATAAGCGAAGCGCGTTTAGCTTGTACAACACCCTTATTTTCCATTGAACTTTGTGCCTGATGAATGGCTACTGATCGTGAACCACTTGAAAACCTTTCATAAAGGAAACTACTCACAAGGTTGCTGAAAACTCTTCGACAGTCCACGATCGGTTTCGCGCTTTTTGGGGCTCATCAGGTAGGCGAAGTCTCCGAGTTTCCGTCAACCTCGTGTACTACTTGAATCCAAGTAAGGCAGATCTCGACAAATACGCTCATTTGCATATCGACTGGGTTCTCACGGGAAAGTGAAACAAATTTCTCGAAGAGTTTTCTCCAACCCTGTGAGTAGTTTTCTTTATGAAAATATACTCCGATATCTCGAATATTGTACCAATCAAAATTGAGGTGGCCTTTGTGCAGCATATACAGCTGAAGAGAGAGACTCCATAGAGTATCCCGTGAAGACCTACTTGATATGCAAATGAGTGTATTTGTCGAGTTATTGTCATACAGTTTTATTAAATCCAGTTACTCGTATATTTTTTCTATATTTTTTTTAATGTATTGTTTGATAGTTTTACCCAACAGCCGAGAATTTGAGACGATAGACTCAAATCCAAGTTTTGATTTTTCATTCCGGAAAAAAATAAAAATAGAAGTTCAGGTCAGCGGCAATCGTTACCTTATCACATGACGGGCTCGTGAACAAACGACTGGATGCAATGTAGCAGGGGGGTATTATTTTTCAAAAATATATTAGTATGAAAATCACTTCAAGTCATCTGGGTGATTACGCTAAGGCCCGTGCATGAAGCAGAATAACTATGGTAACAATGAGTCATTGTAATTGCTCTAGCTTGCAACAGTTAAGTACCAAAACCTTTTCCATATCAATTTGTCGTTTAAGGTATGACATGTAGTTCCAAACAGGGGAAGTTGCATTCATCCAGTTGTGCTCTGTGGGTCGACTGAGTATTTAATTTTTAGAATCTAGAGAATTCAAAGGTGCCTGGCATCTGCTTACCAGTTGCATCGCTTTTAGCCTGGTGATTCACACAATGAGGAGGGTCACCCCTTAGAGGAACTGCCGTCAAAATGCTTCTGGAGATAAGTAAGAATAACATTGATAGTGAGAACCTCAAATTTGAACACAACGATGAGTGTTGTTCAAGTAGAGAAGTGTAAGCTCAGAGCAGTTTTCACAGACCAAATAGTATCGCAGTACATTCCATTTGTTCAGGTTACCTTCAAGGGCGTATGATAAGCGAAATAATACGCTTTTCGTGAAGTTTTTCTCTCATCAGAACCCCTACGCTTACTCTAAAGGTTACAAGTGTGATGACACCCTCAGCTTGTTTGTATTATCCGTCCCGCTTCATGAGCCGTGTTCATTAACTCGCGTTCAATACAGGGAGAAGGATGGATTCGAAATATTGCCTGACGGCATCGACGCACAACGAATCGTGCCAAGTGTCAATGGCCTTGGTCATGCTTGCCTAACCATCACTAAGGCTCGGCTATCAGACGCCGGCCTCTATCGGTGCATAGCACATAATCGTTACGGACGTGAGCGCTGCACGGCGTTTGTCTACGTGGAAGCAATCGGACGACGAGGGTCGACAGATCGTCATGCTCTGGGAACGGGTCTTCCTCTTGGCCGTGGTCGCTCTCTTCCCCCAGTCGGTTCGGGCAGGTACGCTCCTGGCACAGACCGTCCCCCGTCCCTCCCTCGATTGACTGAGGATGAAATATCCACTCGACGGCAAGGGTCCTCCATATCTCCGAAACCCGATGGATATTTGAGCGTCATACGTCCTCTGCCAAGCCACATTCAAGTCGAAGAAGGCGATACCCTTAACTTAACCTGTTTAGTCAGTTCAAACATTCATTACATACGTAAGTTCTGCTGGCTGTCTATGTCATGCTTCATCACAACGCCCACACATGAGAAGGTAATTACTTCTTCAGTTTGGCTTTCCCTATATATTACCGAATAACCGATTTTTGTGTGCGTTGTTTTGACAAATAACTAAGCTTGGACAGTGCGTGAAAATCCAGCTTGAATGGACTGCTCGAAGGCACCGATTCGTTTCTACAGGTTGTGTGAATGTAAATCGTGTTAATATTCACAATTAGCAGACGGGTTCCGTATCACCATATTAAACCGATGTATATATATATATATATTGTATATATAAACCAAATCTATTGAGCTGGTTCAATCGATTAGTGATGCCTGTTCATCCTTGGGACAAGCACCAGGTTACGATTTGCTGTCAACCGTTTCTTTTGGAAGAATGTATACGGGCTTTTATTGTAAGTCAACTTAGCATTTTAGGGTACTTTCGTCTTCGACCGATCCTCCGTGACAGTGGTTTCTAAGATTTTCAGTTACTATCCCCTCAGGTCTTTCCGAACGACCTTATCGTCCTCCCTCATGAACCGCCAAAGTTTGAGCAGTCGAGACAAATTGTATTGGATTATTTGATGATGGGAAATGTCAACAGCAATGATTCTTGCGGGAGGCTACATTTTCAAGGGCACACAACAGCACTTTTCGTTACTCACGATTTGGTGTCTTGTCCCCTCAGCATGAAACCATTCTCCCGGAGGAGCCTGATATCCCGTTCCCTTTTGTTAGTCTGTCTTTGGAGAGTACCGTACACAAAAACGAGGCAGTATAATGGTATGTTTGATGGGTGGATGCCAGCTGATAAATGACATACAGATTGTCCGTCAGAAAGTGCTGTGATCCCCAGGTTGCCCAGTGTGTGTGTGTGTGTGTGACCCCTTCGAAGACAACCTACCCTCTTGTGGCTTTCACTGATTTACCTGAAGCTACCATCATGCACTTGTATCTGCTGCCTAGTTACTGTATAAATCCACACTTAAGATGTGACATATTGTGCTGAAAGCTTCGCTTTGGCTTTGTGGCAATGTGGACACCTTGGTAATTGGGTTGGAAATAAGAATTCGGAACTGCGGACGTTTCGGGATGGAACGGAATGCACACTTGAATTCATCCAAACATTGACACGGGACATAGTCATTGAACTCAGCAGGGTAAAACACGAATGGGAAAGTTGTTCACAAACGTTGTCAATTCGTGAACAGCACAAAAGCCTACTAGGCAAAGAAGTGCTATTGGGGGAGTTGGTTGGAATACATTATCACATTATTTCTCGATAGGCTGGATGTAAATTCGGCGTTGGTCACACCTAATAGTGAGTTAAAAATTTTTGTGTACCTGACAATAACCATGGGTGAAATTCACTGTAACCAGACTTACGCAATTTTGTATTTTCTGATTACAGCAACCTGGACGAAAGCTGGCCGAACTTTAACTTACGACGGACGCCGAAGAATCACCCGTACCAAGAGTGGTGAACTCTCTTTAACAATTGATCAGGTCATGACCAACGATGAGGGTAGATACACACTGACACTAGAACCTTCAGACGCGAGTGCCCCGAAGGAATTGGAGCCTATCACTATGTGCACCCGGGTCGACGTTGACATGAAAATTCGAGGATCTCGTTATATGTGAGCGCACTGTTCATTTAATTATGTCCGGGATCATTTGGCTTTGTGCCACATAAGTTTCATTCACCGACTTGTTCGTTCACTCAAACACGCAAATGGGTTCTTCTGTTCGTATGTTGTGAGGATCACTATGAAAGTGCTCAGTTTTTCCTTTGAGTTCCCGTAATTGCTTAAATATCCTCGTGGTTTGAACAAAAACACAGCGACGAACACTAATGTTTTCGTGATCTCGTTATCAGGTCGGTACATATCTACTAGTTAAAATAGGAGCGAGAAATGAAATACTCAGCGAGGATTAATTAGTGAAACAGAAAAAAACTTGGAGACACGAACGTTTGGTTGTCTGTGCCCCCACGTCGCATTTAGTTGGGTGCTGTGAGACAGTCTAGATGGCCGTTTGGTGACTTGGCCGGTTGATTCGTGTCCCGTGACCAAGGCAGACTCAGCGTTCGTACGAAACGTTTTTGACAGCACAGTGCCGGGTTTCGCGGACGTATAGCGATTGCCGTTGGATCGATACTGGCAGTCTATTGAGTTTTCATTATTTGTTGTTTTATCATTTTCTCATACATTGTGATTGAATGGTAGAGCGCCCAGGCCTAGACAGCAGGACAACTGTTGTCTTCAACCAAAGCCATTTGCTCAAAAGCTTGACCGCAATGCAACGGGTTTTGGCGAGCCATGCCAGTGCATTACCATTTTTAAGGAACAAGTCGCCATGCATGTTCCAACTTCCGACTGGAGGGACAGGAGTCTGTGTTGGTCTGACTATTGACCAATCTGGTATGAGGGACCCTGCGAGTGTCGCATGGCCGCTCCCAGTATAACTCAGTGGATAACTGAGGCACATCAACCGTTACAACAGGGTAGTTTTTTTTAAAGAGGCAGCCCTCCAAAGTCTGGCATTCCCAGTCTGCTAAGATTTGGTGTAAAACCCCTATAGACTGGTCCTCTACCGGAAGAGGCAAAATAAACCCTTGCTCCGTGCGAGGATTTTTGTGTTGAATTCCAAACGGAAATAACCCAGGTCAGCAGGGGGCAACACGGTAAGAGGATGCATTCGTCTTTTCCGGGAAACAGCTCTTTATCGGGAGGATTGCGTTTGACTGATGGGGAACAAATTTGAACTCCCCAAGTGAGTAACATTTTTTCTGAGGCGTCTCTTTTATGGATTTACGTACTTGGAGAGCTCAGTACATACTTCGCGAAACAAAACTAGCTCAAATTTATATTTTCATTTGGATAATTATTGTTCAACATGCTTAGTCGCTTTACTTAGAGTGAGAACTTTCGGTACTCGAAGCTGTAATTTGCTATTTGAACTTTTTTGCCCACAAGGGCGCCTAAGTATGACTCGCCTCTGAAGAGCGAGAATGCTGTGGGTGTACTTTCCTATTCGCTCCCTAGAGAAAGTGAGCTCATAAGAAAAAACGAACTATGCTCTAATAGTCATTCTTTATTCTATTCGGCTGGTTCTTTTAGCTTAGTTGATTGGAAAAGGAGAGAATAGGAGTGACCGCTGTTTAGAGTAAAGGGTTCATCCTACTTTTATCGAAAGGGCATGGTGTTTTTCCACTGATTATTTTTATATGCTCTTCTCCAGGAATGAACTCAGCTCGAGAGGCTCATCTCGCACTAGTTCGCGCGCCCAGAGTTTACTGAATGGTCGAGCATCCCGAGAGCCAGTCTAGGACCATTGTGACTGCCGCACTGACCTGCTGAAGGAAATATCCGCACCTACCTTTCTGATCTACATCAAGCCCCCTTTCCACTTTTTCTCCAACTCAAGCTGTCCACGGGGCTTTGAATTATTTTAAAGGATCAGTCATTGACTTGAACACCCGAACAATTGCCCAGTCGATCGACCTCGTGGAACAAGCTCACTTCAAACTTTCCAAGCAGTTTTCCCGCCATTTTTTATAATTTAAATATGATTGAAACCAAGATTTAAAGAGAAGAAGCATTCTAACATGAAACGAAACAAACGGGAAGATATCTTCTACTCCTTAAATAAACTTGAAGAATTTCGGGACCTCTAATCCATTCAAATTCGGTTCCTTCGAACAATGATAAAAATATACCACCCCCCTCCCTACAAACCGAGTGCCGCAGCTTGCCATCTCGTTGGTGCAAATACTAAGCAGCGTGTCAACTTCTCCATCAGGTGCAAAATCTGCATCGTCGGGACACCCCGTGATCACCCTACCCTACCCTGAACACATCTGCTGCGACCTCCCTAATCTCCCCGATGCCCTAGGAATTCGTCGCCCTTCAACTGACTTGTCCTACATTAGCAGTCCAACCCTGAACAATACAACGGTGCTTCTCCACTCAAAATGTTTAATTTGATCCATTCTTTCAGTCTGCATCTAACGGCTTGTTTTTATTCCGAACCAAGAAAACCTGGAATGTTATAACACTGCGTTGCTCCTTCCCTTCGCTAGAGGAATTTTCTCATAGACGTTGCTTTTCACGATCAAAACTGTATTGTCATTGCGAAAAGATTGAACGCAAAAACATTTTAAATGCTCATACGCATTTGTGTTCTCTTTTGATTTGATCAGTGGATTCGTTGGGGTTGAAGCACGTTTGATAGAGACAAGTTAGCAGAAGAAAGCTACCTAGTACTTAGTTTGATGGGCAAATCGTCGAGTATATTTATCAGAGGATAACAATCTACAGTAGCTACTCGAGTCTTCTGGCCTGGTTAAATTCAGATCAGTCGTGATATGTAAACGCATGCTGTGATCTTGTGTGGATTATAGCATGAATAGCAAAAGATCACTACGAAAAGCGCAATTTCTGCACACTAATAAATCGTTTTCTAGTGAAAACTTTTGACCTGGAGGACCATTTGAGTAGAGTTTGGGCTCATGCATTAAAAAGACAACGAACAAAGATTATCGTAACGGCATATTGGACAAAAAATCCCCCACTGCTGGTAAGTGTGGTAAAATCCCCCGAAGCGCGGTACTTCGAGGTTAGTCGTGCAATACTAGTTATCATGAAGTGCCATCATTTGTGCTAACAGGGCACCAACAAGCGATAAGCTGACGACCAATGCAGTGACAGGTGCTCTCATTTATGCGATTTGTTCAGTCGAGCGAAAACCATCTGAGCATAAAGCTAATGTTTATATCAACATATTCTTTATGGACAACGTAGAGCACCAACCAATCCGAAGAATTTCCGCTCCCTAGTAGGGTCCACGAAATCTTCCCTCGTCAGACACATCGGAGAGTGACCAAATTCCTCCTCTCCGTGTTTACTCCGTCCCAGGAGAATGACTGCCAGTTGTCTCTATTTCATGTCAATTCATTTGGTGATTGGTGATGAAGGATAAAAGGTTATTGATTTTTCCCTTTTGTTCTGGTTCACCTGATTCCAACCCCAGTTTGGCGCAAACTATAGTAAGTGTTGTCCAGGAGTCCAACGGTATTATCCCTTGTGCGAAATAGCCCGCGAATAATAGCAACACAAAATAACCAAAGGTTGCTTGATGGATACTTGGCTTCAAAACTTATGCTTTCTAAGCTTTCTTCCCTAAAGCATAAGCATTATTAACACTGATGTCGAAAAGAAGTATTTTTGCGTCTCAGGCAATCCGAATCGACGAAAGCCAAATGATGGGGAACAGCATCTGAGGAGCACATCTTCATGGAAGTAGGGATAATCTTGTCAGAGAACAAAATTCATCAAAATAGGCGTCAACGTTGATGGAGAAATAGACATTTCCGATACGTAAGGCGAAGAAAGAGCTATTCAGATTTATCGGGGTTTACGAAGAGCTCTATAATGATACCGCATCCTCCATCAGGCAGCATTCCACGGAAATATATCCCTTCGTGAAACCGGACGTTTTCATATTAGGTTTGATTCAACCAGCCACCGGTATTCTCAAGCCTACTTTGAAGAGTTCGGTTGCGACTTTCTGATTCAACCCATCACATTTTATTCGGATGGTTCTACTCCAATTTTATGAATGCCAAAATGAAGATGATATATATTTCACATAGAAAAATCACTAGTCGTTGTCCATTCTATTATATCCTTTATACCCTACTTAGTTAAAATGCTAATAGTTTTGAAGACATACTTGGATCGAGGGGCCTGAAAATTGGAGTTAGACTAACTGAGCTGTTGTACGATACTGCAGAAAGACTTAGAGTTGAACTTCACTCATTTGGGGAATTTCCGAGGTATTAACCTCGCTCGTTTGCACTGCTATCATAAATTCCGCGAGGAATTCCACCACAAATAGGATGGAAGTTATGAAAACAAATTTGGAGGCAGTCTTCAGATATGGAGTGGAAAAAACAGTCACTCAGTGGCGTTCTGTCGAAAGATTGGTAGGCTAGGTGTAGCCACCACTCAGTTATCTGTCCCTCAATTTTAGCTTTTCATTTTTAAATTTTCCTTTACCATCCGGGGAGATATCACCAGTTTGCAAAAACGCACGGTCTGGAAAAGTTCACAAACCTCTGCCATTCCTTAATATGCACTTTTTCGTGAAGAAATCGACCCCTTGATGTCAGTCGAAAGTGTGGCTGTGCGCTTCTATTGTGATGGTAATCTTCCGAATCCGATGAAAATAATGTTTCTTTCGTAACTCTTATTTTATGCATCAAATTACATCTAGAAACAGTGCTGCTCACACTCGGCTGACAAAGTGAATGTTAGGAGACCGGATATGTGAATGCGTCCCTTCTGGACCAGTCACGTGACATCGGGTAATCGCAACCATGACAGTCGTTGCCAGGACCACGTTCAGCGTAGGTTGCGCGTCGCCTGCTCGAGACTATACCATGCGGTGGAACGTCCAGTGGATTGGCTGTTCTCGATTGGAATGACGTTGCGGCTATCTAGGTGGAGTTTGAGTGTATACATCTTATTTTGTCCCATCAATGATCCCATAGACCGATTGGACGGATAATTGACGGCACATGTATACAAAAGTACGCAAGACAGTGAAAACGCTCGAGATCCAGGCCACATTGCGGGTAAACGGAGTCAAAACATGTGCATGAATACAGATGATCACAACAGACCTAAAAGACGAGTGAACTAAATCTAGGGGTTCACTCAAAGTTACATCGCTTGGTAGCATGAATATAGTCAGAGGGTAGATTTTATGAAGTAAAATCACTACGAGCATGCACTGATAAAATGAAACGATTTTTCATTTGGAGTTGATACAGATTATTTCCACGGTTGTTATTATGAGGAAAACCAAAGTTGTGATGGACCTAGTTTTGTTTCTCACTTCGACGAGTTCAGCCTCCATAGCTTGGAAGTTGTCCATAGATTTCGAAACCGCAACTTGGCTAGAGACGAATTTTTCGCTTTTTTGGTCAAATTCAAGCCAATCTTAGATTTCTTGAAATTCTTAGCTCAGGAGAATACTCACGGTGTTGAGCACGGTGGATGTATCCTCTGTCTATTTTAACATTCCCATCTGTTACCAGTCGATGTCATTTTTAACTGTTACCTAACACTATCACCCAGCGGAATTGCTTGTTGTCTTCAGCTGATTGAAGCATGCAAATAGGCATTACAAAAGTACATTCATTAGTCAACTTCTAGTGACCCGAAAGGTGACTTTAGCAATAATCTCTCGCCAGTCTTCTGGGCACTGGCCTTCATTGATGACCTCCAGATAATTCCACTTTTCAATGTCCTTCTGAGTTGACTTACATACTTCTCGTTGTATACGTTGTCCTCACGTGCCCGAGCGACTTTTAGTCCCTCTCCTACTTTCTCAACCACTATAAGGACAAATTTTCGGTGATATAAGAGCCTTTCAATTGCCCTTAAACTAAAACGACAACCAGGCAATAGCAAATTGTGAACATCGTCAGAGAGAACAATGGACAAGCACGTATAAAGACCAAGAGGACCTGATTTAAGGACATCGTTTTGAACCAATAGGATTAATGTCTGGTTGACCTTGGAAAAATTATCAGGTGACTGTAAGGCGCACGTGACCGAAACCAGCTGATCAGCACACATGGGAATCAGAAAGAGCAGCCTATTTGTCAACCAGCCAGTGGAATAAAATCGACAGCTATGCGAAATTCTAGTGGTTTTTGTTTGTCGTGCGAGAATGTTATCTACCGGAGCTTTTTGAGTGTGCAGCAGTTGTGCGGCCCGGTTTGACTGTACACACCTCATGACTAACCGTAATTTTCAGTCTGTTCTCGTTAGTATATCACCATCCAGTGAATTTATGAATTAGGTTGTTTCAAGCCTTATGTCGGAATTGAAATGTACCGTTAAGACACTGTACCATCCCGGATACTTAGAGCCTAAGGACTATCATGCGGTCGATCCTGACCGCCTGCTACAGACTGCTGTTATCTGTGTTGGAGTGCATTTACGGTGAAACTAGTGATGCATCATTTGTTCTCCGTATTCCGTAGGGACCGGAGGATCGCAAGCACCAACCTTCTCTTGGAGCAGTGAGACCGATTCTTATTCTCTGCAAACGTCTGTCTATCTATTCTACTCCAGTGGGCGTGAAAATATTTGGGCTGCTGATTTCGATACAGTGGTCGTCTGTGCTTCTACGGTTACAGAAAAACGAATGCAGTGATGCACGAGGAAGACGCTTTGTAATGATCAGCGATAACAACCAACATTATATTGATCAACTCATCGGGAGAATGAGATGTCCACTGGATGAACGTCGGTGAGCTAAGTATTTGCAGTTCAGCCGGATGTTTTAATTCAATATAAGTGAGGAGCACATGATGCAACCGATACCCTTTTCCTATTCATGGATAAATAACATTGATTTCCGTCATCCACTATACGACATGTCCTGAAGTTCAGTTTACGCAGAATAAACTGATGAGCATATGGATTTTGAGACAAATTTCACTCTCTGGTACTAGTACTGTATAGATTTGCTCGGAACGAATCTGTTCATGCTCAAAATGACAGTCAGTTGGCCCTGGGTGTTTACAGAGTAGCTAACTTTTGATGACAACCAGAAAAGAAAATTATCTGGGTGTTTACAGAGTAGCTAACTTTTGATGACAACCAGAAAAGAGAAGAAATTTATCAATCTCCTCGTACGAGCACCCCCTCATGGTCAAAGCCTTCATTCAGTTTTTCAGGGGAGTTGGTTGTTTTGAATAACCGCTCAAGACTGCATACGCAAATGGCAGGATTTCAATGGTTCTTGAATAACGAAACAAAGTAACTCCTTGTCTGCCATGTTTAGCATCCATCCACAAATCACAAAGCTGCTCAATACCAGGATCTGGTTAGCCTGATTACCCTAAGCTTGGTTAGTATATAGTTTACTGACAGTACCATTTCTAATGTAACTGTGTCGAAGCATAGTTGTTTGTGAGCTGTACTAATTTTATAGATTGTTGGCGAAAGACCACGGCATACTTGAGAGGAGTTTTCAGGCTTTGAGTAAAAAAATCATGAGGTTATCAAGCTGGTATCTCAGTTCAGCGGTGATTTGTAGCCAGTTCGACACAAGCTAAGTAGGACTAACAACCTCATCAACTGGTCGTTTTGGTCTATTCGTTAATTGTTCAGTCATTATTATTATTATTATTATTATTATTATTATTAGCACCATTATTATTATTGTTATTCTATGAAGCCAGAAGGCTTGCGCCCCGGCGGAAGGTAAATGGCTCTAAGATTCTACTGAAAGTTTTGTCTTTTAATATAGAACCCTATCTGCGCGGAAAACTGAGAAGCAATATTACAGCTATTGCGTCCTTTGTTCGAATCATCAGCAATTCCCATCTCAGGAAACTCCGGAGTCTCAAACCCGCAACCTCCCGGTTAGTAGTTTGAACACGTGACTGTTCGCCCAGGAGTAGCTCAATGATATATATTGTGGTTGAATAGCTACCTATCATGGACACTCGACATATTCCTACGCGCTAAAATTAATGCAGCATAACTGTGGGCAAAGGAATACAGACGACCTGGGCCATTTCCATCAGTCTAAAATGTTAACCTCTGTTTTGTTTACGAGTCATCGTATCTACCAGTTAATCTGCAGCTGCAGTCGTACGTAAATCGGCGGAAATGTGACCAAAGTAGCACCTGCCGAAATACTCTGTATGATGTCTGTTCGGATCCAAGGTAGAATCATCGATCGCCAGGTACTCTACTAACAAAGAGTTCAGTCCAGTTCATCGCTCCATGTAGTGATGAGTTAAACTGCCACAGAAATTGATACTCTTCTAGACCGTATTGACTAATCGTTTTACGTTGGTCATCTGAACTGAGAAAGTCCTTAGGATGACTCTGAGTCTGCCTTGGCTTTATTCAATGTTCACGTTGGTTTAATACAGGATGCACTGTATTATACCAGTCTTATTGCTCTGCGTCTTTTGCGGTGGAAGAGAACGTACGAAGTGAATCCATCACGCAGCGTCATTTTTCATGCTGCCCTATTCAGGTTACTTTTCTTGAAAGAAAGTATTCAACATTGGATCAGTCGGAAAACGTTTGGAAACGGTCGAGAATTCATCGTCTCAGAACAGTTTGAAAATTTTTAAAAAACTTTCCAAGTTGACGTAACCGGTAGTGTGGTAGTTGATACCGACTATTGCCTCAGTCCGGTTATCCCGACAGTAACCAGGCTTCATGAAAGTTTTAGCTTCTGGGTATCTTTTCGACTGATAGATTAAGTATTTTAATCTAAACCTGAATGAAAATTTAGGTATGCGGACAAATAAGGTCTTTCAAAAATAGGGAAGACTGTCAGGTAGTTTCACTGTGAATTCCTGCGTCTGAAAACTGGGTGAACTTCTTGAATAACCCAATACCCGGAGAAGTGATCAGTGTAATCTCTAAGTATTCTAGTCCTGGTGGCATTGCTTTCCATCTCTATGCTATGAAATTTAGTCGCCAGTTGCTACCCCTGCTAAACAAACGTAAGAGAATACATAAGGCTTGGAATTTGTAGAGATGTACTAGAGGCGTGAATCTATCTCTCTTTGCGGATCTCAAATATACCGCACGAACCTGTTTGGGGAGAGGATGGCAGTCATGTGTGTACGAACTAAGCGTCTCCAAATACTTGATGGTTCTATCACCTGGCCAAAGACGAAGGCTAACCACCGGAGAGCAGATTAACAGTTTGATGTGTTGACGTTCCCTGGAAATAGGAGTTGGATACCTGGAAGAAAATTCGACCTACGAGGTTAACGTAGCGGACAATACAGGGGCGCAGAATATCAATCATACCGGACTACTTCTATCAAGTGCAGGCGACAGGGCCAACGATCAATATAAACGGCCCTTGGGTGCCCTATTGATCATGTTTGAGTTGTCAACAGTGCAAATACAAGGCAGTATGAAATAAAAGTTGCCAAATGAACATCCATTAATTCAACCACGACACTCCAAGCGAACTCGATCACCCATCAGTCGTCTGATTTTGAACCCTTCAAAGAAACCATATTACTAGTAACTTCCAGCAGGAAAAGGGTGACTACACACACATGCAGCCACGCATGTGCTGACGCGTACCTTCAGGTCATATTCCAGCTAGACCAACCTAGCACGTTGCGGTCTTATTTACCGTGTTTTTGCTATCTTTGTAACCGAATCAATGTCCTTCGTCTATTCATGTTCACACAAGCACTCACCTAAAGGCCGGCGTTCTCGCCTTGCCCTACCAAAAACCCAGTGACGATGCAATCAGAGCCGGATATAGACAGCCTGGTGATATTCCAAGACTGCCAATTATCAAGACCTGGAGAGTGTGGTGTCCTCAACTTCAAGAGATTTTCAGGGTTTCCTTCAGATGGAGAAAGGATAGTCAAGCTGAAGCTTGAATGCAAAATCACGTGATATCACACTGTCCTACTCAAGCCGATCAATCGCATTTACTGCCCTGTTGTGCCCAATGCACCGTTCCCACGCGTCCTGAAAATTTCAGGTACAAGTTTACCCTCAAATCCAGCCATCATGCTGTTGATTTAAGGTCACTCGCCTGTGGTTTCTATTCTGACCACTGATTAGCCATATAATCGCTTCTACTGATGGTTGAACTTTTCAAGCATTTTGAATTGTTTTATTCGACCGTCTTGGCACAAGTTGGTGCGCACCAGCACAACTCTCAATGATTCCACATTCAAATGCGTGGCATTCAGGTAGTTGGGCGCAATGGTGAGTTTGTGTTCCGTCAAAAGGAAATAAAAGAGTCCAATGCAAGTGGCGGAAGTAGGAAATGATGCCAATTTTCCCGAACTACCATGGTTGGGAAATCACTCGAACAATTAATACGTTATGCTCGCGCTTTACATTGATTATCCTGTCGATTTCTGCTGGAAATTATGGACAGCTGTATTCGTACTAAAACCCGGCCTCTGTGCGGCACTCAAGTCTATGCTTGTTACCAAGCGCCTACGGCTCCTCTTCTAATTTATGGCCAGTTACAACTTGACAAATCCTACGTGAATCTTCCGAACATAAGTATCTATACTGTGAACCGACGCTTACTCTGTCAGCTTTCGTGCGATATCCACATAGAAAACGTGAGTGAATTAAAAATTGCAGTGCATGGCTGGAGAGGACTAGAACTGGTAAAGAAGTTCGGGTGGGCCAAAAATCTCATCCAAGTATCGGTTCTAATTTATGGCCAGTTACAACTTGACAAATCCTACGTGAATCTTCCGAACATAAGTATCTATACTGTGAACCGACGCTTACTCTGTCAGCTTTCGTGCGATATCCACACAGAAAACGTGAGTGAATTAAAAATTGCAGTGCATGGCTGGAGAGGACTAGAACTGGTAAAGAAGTTCGGGTGGGCCAAAAATCTCATCCAAGTATCGGGACGTTACCTAAGCGTTTAAGAGATATTATGAGGTTAAAAATGCGGCTACTGTTTGTTCGCTCGAAAAAGGTTGCGCAACGCAAAATGTCTAAGGCTCGATAGATGTTTAGGTTAGACATGCAATTTCTACGCATGTGACGAGTAGAAATACTTGATTCGATACTATTGGTGTTCACACAGTTCAACTTTGGAGGTACCACATTCGGAGACGCGGATTTCGCGGTTGTGCACGAAATGAATTTAATCAGATGAGCCTGATGTAAGGCAACACTCAACTGTAGGCATGCTGAATTTTACAACCGACAACTTATCGATTTTGGATACAGCGGAGCGGAACACGTGATTGCTGCTAAATTAACAGCCGTTACATTGGATGCACGATATTCTTTCCTCAGTTTCACCAAAAAATAAATGCAAGGGTGGACAGTGGACATTGAATTAGATGGTAGAGGGGTTGTTTTATAAGGAGTACAGCACTTTTGGGGGTTCGAATTCCGCTACGACCAAGGATATGCGCTACCGATGAATTCTAATAAGAGCAAATTTCGACTCCAGTGCCTCCTCACTTTGGTGTGAATTCATTAGAATAATTATACCAATACAGAAGAAGGTGCGAATGCACATTCTGCAACTCCCGAAAATACTTACAGCATGTTTTTTGGCAATGGTCGATGTCGTCAACATATCACAAAAACGAGGAACAACTATGATTAGTTTCATGATTCGAAGGGAAGCATCAGTGAAAGCGTTAGACGTGCAGGAAAGTATCCTTTACTAGAATTTAAGCAATCTGCCTCTTACTTAAAAAAGTCATTATGTGAATCATGTTCGCTTGATTAGTATCTGCAAAAATTGTAAGAATCATAAAATTTGTGTAGGGCACTCCATGTAATCAAATTTCTCTTGACGACTCTTGTTATCATATTGTGCGATTACCTATTGGACGGAATTTCAACTGCAGCTTAGCGTTGTTCAGAGATCACCAGGACCAGCTCAGGATACCAACAGTAAAACGCTAATAGAATCAGTATTGAAGGAATTGTAGGATTAGGGGCATGTATAATCGTTTTTTAACTGATACCCAAAAGTATTTCGAATCCTTTTTCTTAACCCTGTTTGAAAAATAGTCTCACATCTTACTGGTTTTAGGATAACTTAGAAATTCTCTGAGTAGTACTGAAGCAGTAATACAATGTAGAATAATGCATTATTGTGTGATATAATGTGATACATAATATACACTGGTGTGTATGTATATATAGTATAATGTGTAATGTGTGAAAAACTTTTGTTTACTACGACAGACGTAGAGGCCAAAATCGACGCTATGGTTGTTGAGTGGCAGTAGCGTTACCGTTAACTCATTGGTGTCGATAATAGAGGCGAGCTTTGATCAGTCCGAGAGCTGAACCGTTTCCTTGACTGTGTAAATGCGACCGATGCACAAGCAATCTCAGAACTGCATCACATCGTCTACGACGTTTTTAATGCTTCGTTGAAATATCGACGACGTAACACTCCCCCATTAACCGTATTATCTGCTGACCTGACTTACAAATGAAGCCCTTTGAAAGTAAGGCAAAATCGGCTGAAACATTTTCCATAATCCAGTTACATGCTGAGCAGGCAGGCGATTTTATCGCAAGCGTTTGCAGTGATCGAAGATGAACCGATTTTTTGTAGCGTGCCGAAATGTTCGAGGCTGAGAACTAGGGACGTGTTCGAGTCTCTGACAGTGGATTCTACAACAGGCTGGAGATGAAACAGCTTATTTAGCAGGCATGGTTGTAACCAAACGGTCCAACGTGAGAATTGTCTTAGTTGAAGTGTCGGTAACATAACTGTGATTCGGTTTCCTGAATGGTGTCTGTCATCTGTTTTAATCTTAGGCCATTATTTACGGATTGTCGATCCGTCTACCTGTGTTCACATAATACTATATGCTTCCGTGCCCCGCGTCTTTAACCTCCTATCTTTTTGCACCCCAACTCAACACTGGAATCGGCCGGTCTTGTCGAAAAGAAATACGTGAAAAATTTCAGCAACAAACTATCAGTTTCTATCAGAAGCAAGAGGATGCACTACTGTTGAGGTGTTGAAATCTCTTCAGAATTCGCCAATTGTCTACGTAAAGCACGCATTTATGGTCTCTGTACATGGTGAAAGCAATAAAAAGGAACTTGATGACATTCAACCAAACAACTTGAGTGCTAGCATTCAGTAAGGCAACGATTATTAGGCTGAGACAGCTCTACCTAAGCTCATGGTAGTGACTTGAAACATCGCTCTTTTTTGGCAGTCAACCCCCTTGCTCTTTTTAGTGTCTTTTTCACACATTTCTGGCTGTCACTACCATGTGCAGAATCGCTAAATGTTTTGCATGGATGACTGACGAAAGGTTGAAGAATGTTAACAACCCATCAGTTGTACTACTGAATACATCAAACATGCTCAAGGTGTCCAAGAAGTAATTTACACTTTGCGACCGTCAGCGAGGGTTTCGTCTCACTGTCCAGAAATTACCGTCGATTGGTCGCTCGCCATAAATACTCATATGCAATCGGACAATTACACATTCTGACGGTGCGGTGCTATTAAGGGAACACGACCAACGATCCGCTGTCTTTGGCCATCTGTTCTTCAAGCATAGCTTTGAAACACGATATCTTTCATGTGACTCTACATGCGCAACCAAATCCTGGGAATTCAATGAGTACAGTAAGCGCATCGTAAAAGTGAACAATGATATGGTTCAAAGAGATGTCCACGCGGCTGCATATTTCATGGACTGAGGCACATTTAGATAGTATGATCAGCTGCTGTGTTGTCTCGCGGTAACCATCATGGTGTCTTTAACGTCAAAAGGCGTGCGCGAGTCAGTTGCTTTTGAGTAAGGGTGTGAGACCTGTTTTTACGCCAGACGAAGTTCTACGGCAAACAAAGTGCCTGTTCCAGACTGCTGAAGGCTGAGCGATAAGGAGGATGGTATCCTGTGATATAAAAGTAGGTTATTGCATGCATTGCACGCTTCACCCGCGACCTTGAGAGAAAAGGTAGAACTCAGTTTTTTGACAACATGAATAGCCATTTTCTGACACTTGTTAGGGATTTTAAGATCAATAAAAACTTTAAAAACAACAGCAACTGTTTGCATATCTAAAAGTAATGTCACAAAATTTCCTTCGAAATGGCCAACTTTCGGGAGAAGTAGGATGACTGAAGTGATATAGAAGCTTTGATGGATTCAACAACCAAGCTTAGCACTAGAACCTAAGTCCACAACAGAGATGAAACGGCACCGTACAAATGAGCCAGCTGGTGACGCCATTTTCATTCACTGTAAAAAACCTCTTTAGGGTTTGGAACAAACTGAAAATGCGTAATACAATCAGTCTAGTCTGCAATTTGGATGGAAAGATAATTATTTCCCACCATTAACATCGTAAAAAACTTCTCTTTGGGTAATTGAATCAGAGCTATACCTGCTGTGTCGGGCTGCCGAAGAAGCTTTGAGTTATTATTCCACCTTCACACCGACATGGGGAAGGCTAACGGACATGAAATTGCCGTTGCACAGAATCCGAGCTACGAGCTATCACTCTTTTTGTCCAATACCACCATAGAGTGCCAATACGACCGTGTCAGTTCTGTCACTGGATAATTGTGTTATAACCCATTGTAACTGCTGTTTTAAAAGACTGTCCCAAGGAAAGCCATACGGTCTGGCTATTACCAAAACAATAGAAATAGAGTTTTGCTGTTCCATACAGTTGTGTAAAATTGCATGGGACGGTGTCAGTCCAGCGACCACAGCTTATTTTTAGCGCCACTCTTGCTTATACTGTTCGGATTGTTTTGACACGGCAAAAGACAATCTCCCGCGGATGATTTCATCAAGCTTCATCAGAAGTTTGGACGATACCACACCCACGGAATCGGTTAACACTGAGCTGGCGACTGGGATAGAGCAAGACATACGACTAAGATAACCGTTCTGCAGTCCGAACACACTAAGGGGGAAGTGGTCAATGTCATGGTGCGTTCCAACAAAGTTGACAACACCAGCCAAAGCATACGTAAGGGACTCAAACCACAACGTACCACAACACAGAAGGGATCAAAAGTTGACCGACAAGCAACCAGAGAACGGGAATCACAATTAACTGTTTATGTTCGAGAACTGAGCCGTTTTCGACTGACATACAAATGCAAACAAGAGAGGTGGAGTCGTCCACATGACTGCAAACTGGCAATGTCTCTGCGAGCAGGCCAACGACCGACTGCATCACATTCGGAGTAAGAATCATCGTTACCAGGTTGCTGAAAACCAAGAAAACTAGTAACAAAGTCCTAAAAAAGTCTAGTGAGTTAAACGTTACCCGTCTGTTGATAACCACCTTCTTGCTTGTAGATTCAGTAGTCGGATACGCGTTTCCCATTTCTGAAGGGGAAAGTTTATTGGTAGTTTGGAAGAAGGATCTGCCACTTGGTCAAATTCGTTATACCAGCACCCTCCACACTTTTGCTCATATAGAAGGAGCCGATTATAACGAGGACGAATGACATTCGTGCCGCACTCAGAAGGTAATTGTTGAAATAAACATTGGTACTGAGTTCGGATATTGTACGATTCCACTGAAATTCAAGAAGAATATGTAGAATGCGATTGGCCTTTTGGCAAATCAGGCCATTCCTTTGTATTCCTTATGGTGATGTCGGATGGAGGAAGTTGGCATCAAGTAGCCCTTCGAGGGGAACCGACGATAAACTGCTTTCAAAGTCCAGATAATATTGATAGATATTTCTGCTCACTGGATGCATGTCTGGACTGCAAGTATTTATTACTCTACTAGAACACTACGTGTTGCTCATTAGCCAATGAGTTCCACGTTGATGCGTCCGAATTGGCTGCGAATAGGCGAATGCTGCAGCAAGGTGCGCTGCAAGTGTAAAAATTTTACGACAGATTAGTTTAGTCTTGTTGGTTGTCATAATACCACTTTCTGGTAGGCGATTGGCAGAGCATGAATTAGTTATTCTTCTCGAGCAGGAAGTGTAGTATTTCATCCTGAATTTGGATCCGTGCATCCGTCCGCAAGAGTGAACTTGTGTGAGACGATCACCTAACGAATTGAATTAATGCATACGCATACTGAATTGAGTAAATATCGCGTCGCACGTTCCCAAAGATCTAGGGATATTAATTCAAAGTCTAAAACGATAACCTAAGGCTGTTTATCCGAGTATTTTGCTGTTCAGGTTCGAACTGCGACTGATAAAAATGTGGGGAATTCGCTTATCCGAACAGTTTCGAACAGAATAAAACCAACGGTGCTGTGAGTCTCCACAGCCTCATAGACAGCATAGATCACCCAGAGCTAATCACACGGCTGTTCAGCCACTCGTGGTTGAACGGTTAATTGATCAACCACTGGGCGGATGGTTGTGAGTTCAAAATCCTCTGATTTTCGTGAGATGCGCACTGCTGATAATTTTCAATAGGGATGAAACAGCTGCACCGTACTTCTCGGAATAGACTGGTTCAACTGACAGGACGAAATCCCATTTGAACGTCTGAATTTCACTGGCGGCGTGTTGGCGGTTCGAACCGTCAGTTGAAATAGACGGTAACTAACCGTTTTGTACGCATTACGTGACCATGGTTACGAGTGGTGACGCTCATTTTCTTCATCCGATTGCGTGTGCACACTTGCACTGCACAAATGCAATAGATTTGTTCCGGCAAACTTTACGTGGGAGCTATACCGTAAACAAAATAATACTACTTGTAGTTGGTCAGTAAGTTCGATGTTGTCTCAAACTGTACTTGGTTCGCTTTTGTGAAAGTGTGCTCGGTAATCTGCATCCGAATTAGAAGCTAAAATTGGCTAGTTTCTGTGCGTTGTATGGCCAGACAAAGTTCAAGTGCGGTCACCAATGGCCCGGTTAGTGTCACTGTTCAATCAGGAACAGTCGAGGGCATAGTAGCACCGTAGAACCAGCTAAACCGGCGCATATGAAAGCTCTAGTGAGAAACAAGTGTCGAGGATGAGCCAGATTTCGAGACAATAAGGTTGACTTTCTCCACACTGACTGGAGTAAGCGAGCTTCGTAAGGATGGATAGTTGTTCTGGCACCCACTCGAGTTCCTCCGAAGGAAACGGCGCTTAAACGGACGGAAGCTTAGCAACGGGTGACCCCAAATTGAAACTGACGTAATAACACAAGGCTACGCACAGCCTGATAAAGTAGGGGAAAGTTGTAGGGAGTTCTGTCAATACGAAGGGAGAGTGAGGTGCAACTGTTTCTCTGCGTAACTGGCACTTCCACTGCTTTCGTATATATATATATATATATATATATATATATATATATATAT
>NW_008751698.1:1299647-1311640 GCF_000715545.1 Opisthorchis viverrini | reverse complement strand
TTCTGTTCTGTTTAGTGTTTATCCAAGATACAGTTAACAGTTTACCGCTGTTATTAGCTCTTCATGTAACGCATTTCATCGTAAATTGCTGTCGTTCTTTGCTATGTCTGTTACTGGGCAATTGAAGAAAAAATTGCATGAACCGAAGTAAATAGGAAAGTTTCGGTACGTTTGCGGGTATTCTCAGCCTTCAGGTGGCTTTCCGCACCCGAGGCATTGTCTCTGATTCGTTCCGTAACCAAGTAGATTTTTCGTATGACAACCTGCATCGTCCAGTTATCGACATTAATTGGTTTCGAGACTTGTATATCGCATAAGAGACGATGTACCGGTTTGAGCGATTTGGAACACTTGTGATTACTCGCGCGACTGCATCGGACTTGATTACACTGATTGTCAGTCAGAGGGTTGAATTTTTCCTAGATCTATAGTGCTTAACATAAACTTTGAAAGTACTGCGATTCTTTAGGTGATAATATTCGATTGAGAATATCGTGACGGACTTGTGCAAACTTTTGTTTCAAGGGGCTTTTTTTTATCTTCTTCATGCATAATTCTCAGAATTTCAGTGAAAACAAGTTTCTTAAAATGAAGTCTTCGTTAGGGGGAAAAATTCACCGTAGAGGCCTTACGATGCAATTGGGCAGACGGACAACCGAGGGAAACGATTACCAACAGGATTTTCTAACGAATGACCGGGTATCCAAAATGCATTTTTGTTGGCTTGAGTGGGGTTGGGGCACAGCAGAAATAGAAGTGAAGCCGGTCATGGACTGCCTCCTGTCCCGTCGAGGTATCTACCGGGGAGACAAAGGATCATACTTATATGGTTCTCTCTTATATGTTCTCAAATTTTTGAGTCAGCCATCGGTGGAAGCGGAGAGTTTAGTGTATGTGGAATGTGAATTTCCGACAACCTGTTTCATCGGCCGCTCAATTCACCGAAAGGCACACGGCAAACCATGATTGTTGGGGGAGTGGGGCATAAAAACCCAGTCACTGTTAGGATAAGTTGAGAGAACAGGTGCAAACGGACGGTCGACCTAACCTAAGGGCTTCAGGTGACGAATGCTGTTTCATCCCCGAACGTCAGCATCTGTTACCCAAATGGATACACAGGTTTCTCAAATGGGCAGTCGGACGGTTATAGGGAGGAAACCTTTCTCAGTGTAAGTAGTTGCCCTTGCATACACGTATCTGCCCATCGCACAGTGGTCATATAGTAGGTGTGTTCTGGAACCGACATCAGATTACGATTTTTGTCGATGTAGTAGCCGATCTCCTCGAATGAAAAGCATGTATCAGAAGTATTTCTGAAGGCATGCAACTCACAGGATGCACGAGGAGATGCCATCAGGCTATGCAAGCCTAGGCAGAAGCAGCTAAAACCCGGGTTTGGGTTCGAACTCTGGGTTTTCCGGCAGTAGTTTTGCGCCTTAACTACTGGGACAACTAAAATGTCTATGGAAAAATATATTGTCTTTCATCAGTAAGCTGCAGTTATAGCTTTATGAGAGTGCATTCTTTGCAACCCGATGACGCGATAATGATCCACTTCGTTGAAAGAAGTATTGTGCACGTTCATCAGCCGGTATAGACAACAGACTTGTATCATCCAAGGAATGCAGCCTGTATACTAGGATTTGGGCATCGAATTATTCAAACAACGGCTTCAGAGATGTACTGCACGGTTAGTTCGCTATCCTTACCGGAAGGAAGCGTACCATGAGAATATTGAAGGATTCATTCCTGCCTATTCGATAAGCAGCCCGTCGTTTGTTTGAGGGGTATTCTCTGGGTGGACCAATGTGAAACTTTCGAAAGGCAACTCTGAAGGCATCGGACTTTTCTTCGTATTCACGGCTCATGAAACGATAGAGTTGGACTATGCCACATCTGGTAGCTGTCAAAACTGATAATTGTTCAAGTAAAGGTTGTTTACTTAAGTAGACAGACCATTCTGAACATACAGCATTACGCTACCAAAATGCATACCACTCTGTAAGATACACCGAGGTCCAAGGTCGACTGGTCAACGGCTTCCTCTTGGAAAGGTAAATTGGGCGTGCATTACTATTAGCATTGCACACACACCTAGACTTTAAGCTGAAGAAGGCATAAACATGGGATACGTTATACTGTCTCTGAATGGTTCACAGACTAGTCTAATGGTTGGTAGAAATGCTAAAGTTCATAGAGTAGAGTTGGCAACTCAGCTCGACAGATACACCCGACTGAAATTTACCATTATCTGTCCCTTCGGCGTTCACTGTGCAGCTACAAACGTTGCTTAAGAGGGGACGGCCGATCTTATTTGTGACTAGATTATGACTTATCCTGATATCACGTAAATTCCAGCGTCCGGTTACTAAGCAGCTCAGTTTACCGACGATGCAGTCCTACTTCTATAGCTTAGGGCATCGGCGAATTGGCGGCGCAGTAATGGGCAGCCCGCTGAACTCAACGTCTACCGGTCTATTCATGGCGAAAATGGAAGAAGCAATACTGCACCGCACAGGCTTTACGTAGGCGACATTTATACCGTTACTCACGAGTAGTCGCAGATAGAGTGCATTTTGTCCTCAGTTCACCTCAAAAGATTCAATTGACCCATGAATTCGAGGATACCTATCCTTCCGTCCTAGACGTCTTGATGACCAGACAACCAAATGTGGTGACGCGCCGTTCGGCTAACCGTGAACCTACTTGGGGAGGACAGTACCGGAACTCTCAGATTTTGTGCAGCGCAATAGAACGTATCACTGGTCCCTACTTTGTTTCATGGAGCTGGACAAATTTGTACACCTAACGCATTTGACTACGAACCTCAGACACTCATGGACACCTTGAAGCAAAGTATTCGGAAAGGTCCACACTATGTCACAGTGGGATTGGCCCTTGAGTCGGGGTGAGCACTGTTTCGTCTGCCACACAAAGGTGACCTTGTTACCAGTGGTGTGAAGAAAATCACGAACGCAACAATAAACAGAACATGTAAGGCTGCACAACTACGTTTACTACTGGAAGCAGGGAATATCAACGATGTGAAGCAGAACAGCTTCAAAAGTACTATCGGCGTCAGGCTGCATTTACGATCCATTCTGTGGTGCAGTTCAAATAGGGAGAACCGGAAGGAGACCTGGGGCGCAGGTAACAGAGCTGTGGTACCCTTTTGGTGCCCAGCTGCCACGCCAACGAAAGGAGCCACGAGGGCTAGGGTGCCACCAGGTTTCTCAAGCCCAGATAGGAGCAGTCAGATGATGAGGCGCAGGTAACAGAGCTGTGGTACCCTTTTGGTGCCCAGCTGCCACGCCAACGAAAGGAGCCACGAGGGCTAGGGTGCCACCAGGTTTCTCAAGCCCAGATAGGAGCAGTCGAGATGATGAGGTTGGGTTCGAACCGCGGACCGTCAGGTCCGTAAGCTAGCGCCCTAACTACTGGACTATCTCGAGTGGGTACGAACATGACTCGACCAAGGAAAATAAGAATATGAGCGGGCATGAAGCCACAAGGCGAAGAATGATGAGGAACACCCGGCTTTTGCAGCTTATTCGATTGTCATTTTCCCATCACAAAGCCCTATATGTCCAGCAGCTACATAGGCAGTCGTTGTGGGGCCTCCTTGTGGTGAATTAAAAGCAAACAAGACGACATTCGCACGATTTTCGGGAAGTAACCAAAACCATTTTGAAAAATAATCTTTATGAACGATAGAGTGACAGAAAATGAATGAATATGTACACACAGTGACTGATAACCATAGGGGAGAATACATAACCGTGATAGGGTGAGTGAAAAGCACTGCGCTCCATAATGGGCAACCGCTAGGAGAAACGTTACATGAAGGAAAATCCCGTGATATGTGGTTCATCATTTGAAGGGACATGTTGCGTTGCCATATTACGAGGGACTGACATCCCCAACTATAGTAGGACAACGGGGGCCATGGACGCCAGTTCGTTGAGATTCAAATGTTGACTGTACAATTCGAACAGGGTAGCTACCATGCTGGGTGTTTTGTTGACGAGGCGATCCGCAATGGCAACGTAGTCTCGTCCCAGTTCGCTCACGGCCTGGCTGGCCAGCTGGATGTCTACAGGGCTCCAGTTAGGGTCCTATGGAAAAAGGAGAGGAACGAAGAGTGACCTTGAGTTACATAGCAAGTTTCAAAAAAATGAACGGTTCCCAGATAAAAACCGTAGTAGAACAAGTAACGAAAAACACCCGCACGGCATAGATTGGACGGACACGTCTTTTGTGAATCGCGCAGCGAGTTTCTGATCACTTATAACGATAGGTAGTGGCTCCGTCTGTGTGACTAAGGGTTTTGACAGTTCAGTTCAGTCCAGCTCAGTTTTGTTTGCTTACGAACCATGCATTGAAATGCAGTGTTTCTAGCCGCCACAGCTTCGTTCACCGGGGATGAGGAGAACAAGGGAATGAGAGCCACGCGTTGAAGGCGGTGACGCAATCAGTTCAGTAGGATCCGATGTGGCAAGGATGGAGAACTACGCCGTGGCGGCGATAGATTTGATACAAGACTACCATTGGCTGTGTGAAATAGCCATATCTGTCAGAGAAGACGGCATTCACCCAATCGACTGAGTAAGGTACTTCCTGCTTCATTTAAAGGTTATGAACTGACTATCCCTCGATTGGTTCCATCCGACACAAGTTCGGACTAAGAGGGAGTGTGGTAAATTATGGAATGAAACAATGAAATCTCCCGAAAACCATATATCATGTTTCAGCATTGCTGACCTGGTGTTCTCATCAGAGTCTGTGCGGCGATTCTTTTTTTCAGCATAGAATGGCTTCACTTACAGGACAAAATCTCCGTTAAAATTTCCAAATCCCTTCACACTACCAATGAATCAATAGATGCTCGACACGACAGTGACAATCAAGTGACACTCAACTGGCCAATCGGTCATCAGGTGGACATCTTCGACCATAGGACCATTTCAAAGGATAGATGAAACAGTTCGGAAGCAATATCTCGAATCATTTTTGACGCTAACAATCCGAATTCATTCCCAATCGCTCCTTCCTACTTATGACGAATTACAGGCTATGTAAGGATCACACATGTGCGTGAGAAATTTCGGTCCATTGAGCATGACGGTGACTGAAAAAAGGTGCACATCTTGACAGTCAGGAAATCGCATTCTGAAATGCGATTTCAGCACTTCGACTGTAGCCACAGGAAAATATTGCCAATCGGGAGTTGAGCTGCATTGCTGCTGTCTGGTACAGCGGACCGTCATACTCACGAATTCAGTTGTCAACGGGCTGTGTGAAGCTTCACGCTTTCCTCATTCGGATGATCGCATGGATTCTACTTCAGTATTAAGAATATTTGTAACACTAACAAGCGCCGTCCCGTCACAGGAATTCCGAATTTTCTCACATTCACATCATTAGGTGCAACATCAGAACAACACTAGGATTGCTGAGTAGAACTGACAAGAATAGAGATGAAATAGGGAGGAGTCAACGCAGTGTGTGCCTCAGTGTTGATGCTCTGTGGGTGAGATGTACTCTGCTGATAGTTCAAAGAGCTAGACGAAAGAGTTCTGCAGGAACCCATTAATATCTAATTAAGGATTTGTGTGCGACATGAGACCAACAATGGCTATGGAAATCAGATAAACTTGTCACTGTGTACACAGTATGGAAAACCCGGATTCAATACAAATATCACATACCATCGGTAAAACTGGCGGCCGTAAGTTCGACATCCCATCTAGCAAACTATTTGCACGGGAGGCTTTCTGAAATAAAGAGAGGAAATTGGGAGGGGTCAAGAGACGATGCAACAGACACCAACATGGTCGATAAACGCAAGTAAGAGCAAACAAAACCATTGAAATGGCTCCCATGGTGGCTGCGTTGAAAACGACGGTCATGATTAGTGAATTTCACTTCTGTGGGCTTTTAACCCGTCTATTTGCTCTGTTTCCTGTCATCACCCTCTGAGACTCGACTACTGGACAACAGAACACCAAAAACTGTTCCGGATAATGTCTTATCGTTGTCACGTTCAATCAACAATTAGATTTCTTGGATAGTACAAAGAAGTCTGATTTCGTTGTCTGAAACGGGGTTCTACAAACCACTACCAATCGCTGGTCGGTTTAGCGTCTTAACAGCCCCGCGGACATGAGAAAAATACCGTAAGATACTGCAACGATCAGCTTAACCTGTCCCGTGAAATATGTCGGGGTCAAGCTAGAACGATCTGCTTTTTTGTAAGCGGTAATCAAGGTAGGTAGGCCTTCATATCACCATCCACATGGTCACTCCTCCAAGTCGAAAAAACGGGTGTCTCATCTCAGTTAATGAGCACCTCACTAGGGCCATTAGTTTGGACGAACTCAGTAATCGATCGCCATCGACAGGTTTTACTGTCCACCATTATCAACCGTGAACCGTGTACTTGTTGCGCCGTGGTTCCAGTTGTCGCTATTTCGTTCACCGATGAGTTGAGAAGTAGAAATGGACGGCTACGAACGCAAGACAGTAACTGATATAATTGATGAGTGAATCCAGGAATGGAAACGGAATTTTCGTTGGGAAGATCGGGCGGGGAAGGTAATAATGAAGGTAATGGTTTGGATGCATGCACCACACTCATAAGATCTTCCTGAATGGTGAAACATTTGCAAGCCAATCACCAAGCGCTGTAGACAATTCAACGACCAACAGCGGCCTATCTACTTCACTACGAATTTCGTAACACCATGACACATACCACGCAGAACCGAGCCACCAAAAAGAAACCTTAGAAGGTCGAGGTTTCTAAGAGGGTCACTTAACGTCCTTCGTTGTTTCGTTCTCGATCAACTGTGCTGCACACCTTCATTGATTCAGATGAAGCCTGTGTTGTGTCTTGCTTCATGTACGTTCACCATGTATCCGAAATTGCTCTCGTATATACACCCCAGATTTCTCCATGGACGTAACACAAGGTGTCAAAATGCATGGTGCCTGCAACCGGTATCCAACTGAGCAACTGTATTCGCGGGATGAATCTGAAGAACCATGATAACTCATGACCACTTTGGTTAAATAAATGGATTCGGGTGGCTACATCTATAGACTGTGCACATACGGTAAGGTGATTTCAGATGGCAGTTTTGTTTACTCATGATTAGTGAATCGGTAGAGACAAATCGAAGTACTCAAGTTAAGTTATGATGATGTATCAGTTAGAGAATGTCCTCCCGGTAATCAGGCACATGGGAATGTCCACCCACAGGTTCGAGGTAGACTTAGGTTTAGACACAGGATCACTAATGAGTACTTTTCTAACAGCCGACGTGCATGGTTTCGCGGTGCCCTTCCCGATTGACGGCAGTTGTCAGAACAATGAGGTTTTCTAGTAATAACCTTTAATTTTCACAGCCAAGTGATGGTCTGACTCTCTCTAGGCTGTTTTCGACTCGCGTATAGTTGGGGTTAAACGTACCCTGGCATCGGAGGTACGTGACAAAGCCTGTACAAGCTATGACGTTGAGTGGAACCAAGGAAGGAAAAATGAGATGAAAGTCCAAAACCCCAAACGACAGCAGTAAACCAGGGCAGAGGAAATTGGGATTGATAAGTTGGGATTTAGATAGAGGCGAGAGCAAAAACCCTCCTAGATGCTTGCATCGCAAGGACCAGGTAAAGCAAACAGAGAATAATGAATAAAAAAGGAAGAACGATTTTACTGGACCTAATAAAAAGATGCCAATCGGGAGTGGAATAGCGAGGAGATGGATACTTGGAGGGTTTGTATATTCGATGAACTCGTCGATGGTAGCAAAGTGCTCATTGGAGACAGTAATGGTGTGTGCCCGGTCGCCTCACAATCGTCTTCGAAGTAGCAAGAAACGATCATAGATCTTATAAATGGAGGAATAGAGAGGGAGAGCACAAATCCATAAAGGACTATAGCACTGATGTTCTTGGTCGTGAGAACAACTTCGTTCCTCTGCATTTGCGAGGAGAATCTGTGCATGAGCCTTAGGATGGAAATAATCGAGTATGACGCGGTCCGTATATGAGAAGCCTATGTTACAGACCCGACTGAGCACTAGATATAGGTACGGCAATGACATCCGTCTCGTAAGAAGGGTATGCAGAAGATCGCGTGGCGTGTGGAATCCCGTTGATGGTTACTCAAGAAAGCGTTGGTCTCAAGATCACCATAAATGGGCACGTGTTTCAGATAAAACAGGGATATTGAAGATGGGCTGGTAGCTATTGGTGTTAGACTGTGAGATAGGTTTGAGGATAGTTTTCCTGTATGGAGCAAAAGTCTGCGTGAATGAGGATAGACAACGGAGTTTGTAAATGATCACAGCAAGCTCAGAAACACAGATAAAAAACGAGATATCATCCGAACTAGATGAAATGGAAATGCCTAGTTTTAACAGGGATTCGTGGTAATGAATGTCAAAGACAAGAGAATCGTGGCCGGGTATAACAGTAAAGGACAAATAAAAGTAGAACCCGGGGCAAAGGGATCACAGAATACCTCGGTTTTTTCCAAGGAGAGGTTTGGGGCTTCTCGATGAGTTAAGTGTGGGAAAGGATAAGGAAGGGTAGGATTTGCGACCGGATATTTTGGCAAGGAATCTACGTGGCGCTTTTGATAATTAGGCTGTCTTTCGTGTAATGGACTGACCTATCGACTATATGCGAGCACATATCAGGTGCGGCCACGTAGTCAGCGCGTGTCAAGGAACACGGAAGCATCTAGTAACACACGCAAAATAATTTTTATCTATCACCAGCAGGCATGCATGGTTTAACCATTGGGAGGGTGATCAAGTCTCTGTTTGAGAGGTAGGGGCAAATTGATTCATGCCGTCAGAAAAGACAGCAAAAGCTCAAGGGTCATTCAAAAGATAGCACACCCACAGATAATTGCAACAAAATTGACACATTGCTTTTAGAGGAGAGTACCGTCAGAATGTGGGGAACAAAAAAGTAGGTTCCAAGGGAGAAAACGAGCAAGATGAATAAGACGACGGTGAAGGGGGGAACAGTCTATAGCGTAAACTGATGAATGGGAAGTTAAAAAGCGGCCAAAAGTGTGGGCAGTTTCGTCATCGCGGTGAGAACTTTGCTTGGCAAGCAGACAAGTTGGATACGTGAGTTGGTGTAAGCGAAGAATGTGGCTTCGTGGACTACAAGAAAGCACGAGCCGCTTCTTACTGCAGACGTTGAATTCATGGAGAACAGGAATATCCGCAATGGGGTCGAAATAAAGCACCCTATCGCAATTACCGCCTAACGGACGTAAAAGGGAAGCATCATTACTATTTGCTAAACGACAACGGAAATGTCTGTAACATCAAGAGAGGTGGAAGTTAAGCAAACATGATCGAAACTAGGAACATGAGCCCACGACAGGAAGTCGTAGAATACTCTACTCTTAGAACGGAAACAATGGAACTATCGACAGGCGAGGTTACTAGATCCAGAGAGCTACGCCTCAGTGGGCAGAAGTACGGAGAGTGAGGTGAAGGACAAGAAGTAGTGGGGTTAATGTTTCTAATCGACCCGCGGGTGTCGCATACTGAGTTCTTGGATTCGGATGTATTCCTGTAGTTTGTAATTTCATGTTTGTTTGGTGAGTGAAAGATCGGCTTGGAGTCTCGGACCTACCCTGGCGATAACTAGACGCTATGGGACGGATCCCCTCAGGTGGCGACCACAACCCATGGCTACAGATCATGAGACATTAGGCGAACTGAGTGGATCGGGGGGAGAATGAAAATGGGAGGTGAAAAACAACGGGAATATCTTCAGGCGCTGCCAGTTGGTTGCAAGAGATCCTTAACAATTTTTGTCAATGAAACCAACAAGGACCACAGTAAATCCAACATTTCGCAACCAGCGACGGGCCTGCTTGAATAAGCGCTCAAAAAACAGTTTAACTGACCACCAACTGTCTGCGTCCAGGTTATTGATCTGTAACGAAAACCTTAATGTGAAACATTCATCGAAGCTATTATTCATCGGCAAGCGAAATCTCGACGACTGGAACCCACCCTGAAATCAATGATGATGAGGATGGTGTCCTACCCAACCAGGTGTCACCCAGCTTCTGACCGACAATCACCGGAGTTCTTTTAGGATGCAGGTGGGGACTAACCGATTTAGATCTATCTGGAAGGACGCTACCACAGACAGCCGGGGTTGATTAATTGTACTGTCCACTTTCAAGATTACTTGCCGCAAATTAGGTTGTCATACAGCTTTCATTGTGAGTATAGTCGCACCACGATTAATACCGTTTCTAATCTCGCGGAGGCACGTGAAGCCCAGACCGACAAGAAACAAGCGGGATTTCAACTGGGTCGAGGCTGCATCGACTACATCCGCATATTCTGCCAGGTAGGCCATCAGCGTCAAATGTACAGCGACCATCTTGATGTCTGCTGGTTGCATCGTCATGATCATTGACATTGTCACCTCGCTAGCGTAAAGTCAAAGTTTGGTTTAGAATGCCCTAAAAGATAGCTGGTGAGTTGAATCTTACAGCTGACCACACATCTGCGTAAATAGGGCTAAAATGTACGATAAAATTGACGTGAATGAGTGCTTACTGCACTTTGCAACATACGCCAGAACGTACAATCTGACGTTAGGCCAAGTATTTATTTATTCGTTATTGCACAGCAAACGTGAGTTGGTTTGGATTATAGCATAATATATCTCAGAGTACCAATGCGTGATCCCACGCGCCGAATTAGAGTACATGCAACTTGCAAACAAACTTTCCGGCTAGCCAGTGAATGGTGAAAAATGCTAATTTTTCGAGGTAATCAGGACAGGACGTTCAGGTCAGTTTCTAGTCGATTACGGCCTGACAGACACACGAACACATCGCCGTGAACACTGCAGGTGAGCTAAATGCCGGATACAGTTTCTGTCCCCATGCGGAACGTAATTTTGGTGCAATCCAATATTTCGCAGTAGCCGACACATGAGAGCTGGCAAATAGCGGGCACAACAGAGCCTAGCTGATCCTAGCGCACAGAGGAACTCACACGATGTATTTTAAAGTAGATCAGCTATAGATTCAGATGACTGACTGACTGCACATTAATGATGATGGTGATGCGGGTTGAGGGTTCTGGTATGAATCAGGTGGAAGCGTGGTTGCGAAGGCCACAGAAAGACACGCCAAGTCTTACACGAACATTTTCGTCCACTCGAACACTTAGGCTTTGGGCCAGGTCTTCTAGTCGACGAAGTTCGTCCTTATGTTTGGCGGCAGAAGTACGGCAGGAATGTACAAATTGTTTGTGTACGTAGTACACTCCATCGGGAAGTTTCGCTCTAAAAAAGACAAAATCGAGATTAAAAAAGGGTAAGGTAAATCATACAGAACTAATCGAGATCAGTAGTGAAGAATTTTTTTGAAATAAAACCATGAGTAACCTGAATCTTACACAGGAGTCGTTGGATTTTAGAATGGTCTAGTGATACTCATATGTGCAGATGAACCGTATCAGAAGTGCGAGAAAATGATCTACTTCGACAACAGAGGCTTTGGAGACAAACTGCTACACTTGCTTTACTGGAAAAAGATTATGGCGGATCAATAGAGAGCAAATTGATTCTTATCAACATTGGTTTACCTACCATGGTCCTGGGAGGAAATGCTAATTAGAATATATGAAGACTTTAGGGGAAGCAGCCTTCGAATCCCAAATTTTAGTGTGGCAATTTTTTTTTACCGATTTGTTGGGAAATTTGTGAACAGCAAGTGTTTTCGTGCCAACATTTTTGAGGAGCACATAATCGGGATTGTTGCACGTCAGATCCCCTTCTCTGCGCAACGCTCGGGAATTTCGCGGGAGATGCAGTTTGCGAAGAACATGGCGGTTAAATGTTCAAGAGGAAATCTTCGGAACTGCACAAGCATATCTGACTTTATATAATATATATATATATATATATATATATATATATATATATATATCGTACAG
>NW_008751698.1:1283173-1299128 GCF_000715545.1 Opisthorchis viverrini | reverse complement strand
TATATATATATATATCGTTCAGCTGTGACATCGCTTGGGTGCGTAGCTGCCATGCACGCCGAAGGAAACACGAAGGCATCGAAAACCCGAATCTCAATACGGAAAAATGGACCTCCGGTCGCAACTAGCAAGGTTATTACAAGACAAGAGTGGTCGATCAAAGTCATTCACTTCAATCATGGAATACGACAGAGAATGGCTCTGACGGTCAGTGTAACGCGATTCACCGATGAGCCAGTACAGGGTGCCATGGGCGGTACACAATGGTCAAGGGACTAGGAAAGGACAACTTGTAATGAGATGAACTAGACTGGGGGGCGTAAGGCTGTACGTAATAAGATGCGTATGATAAGGTCAAGCACGCTTTACAGTGTACAAATTAGACTAAAAAACGGTCTCTCGTCATGCATCCATCCGGGGACGCAGAAAAGGAAGGGTTCTTTCAACCGTTTTTGCAGGCCACATTTTAGTAAAAACAAGTGTGGAAAAACAACCAGATAAACATCCTTGCATCGCCTGTCGTACAAATTCGAAAATAACCTACTGAAACGGAGGCCACACTCCCTCGTTTAATGGAGGTGGAGCATTGTGTCCATCAGGATAGGCTACGCAGTGAAAATGTCTCCCGTAAATTGCGGTAACATGCGTGCATATTTTCATACATGTGATAGGTGAGTATATAACGGAGAACACAGTGGACAGACAGGAGTTCCTTACCTCGGAGCAGGTGGAGTTGATGAATGTATAATGCCCCGTCGAGAGCCTCGACGTACTGCTTCAAAAACATCAACCGGTGTGGTTGACTGGACGGGGTTTTGTGCGGACATAGTCGCAGCTGCAGCAAGCTGCTCCTCAAAGCGCGCATGCTTTCGCATGGAAATGCGACCAGCCAGTGCGTTATAGACGCCCGTAATAGAATTCGGGAAAGGTAAACCAATGCTGTCATTGTTGCTATGATTGCCATTGGTGGTACGTGGTCGACCACGTGGACGACGTCGTTTACGACCAACTTGTGAGGCCTTTGAGGACTTTCCTTCTTCCAAATCGTCACCTCCATTATCTTTCTGAGAGCTTCCTGCAGGCGTTTGGACACTTGATTCGTCGGAATCCCCACTTTCTAGAACCGATGAAGGTGGCGCTTCTTGATCATCCTCTCTGTCCCCATCAGGACCAAGTTTGCCGTGGAGTGAATCCAGGTAACGACGAATTTCCATATCTACTTGATCGGTTGGATCTAATCCGAGAGAAAGTTTCTGAGAGATGGGATGAATACGAAAGGGATTACATAAAATAGATCGAGTATGCAAAATGTAACAGAAATTTTCAACACAGGGGAGGCTGACGAACTGACCTTCCTTGGGCTATGCTACAATAGCACACAAGAATGTTCTCACCTGGGTCGGATCCGGTTTGATTGGGCTGATGTCGGTGGCGTGAGCCAAGAGTCCCGGAGTCAGATAACCCCGCCGATGTAGCCCAGCCCACTTTGGTCCGTGTAGACTCATCTCGTAAAGGGTCTGTTGATTGCGCTTGTTCAAATAGTAGAAGAGAATCAACTCATTCACTGTACGATTGGGAAACTGGTCGCAGGGAGAAAAGGAGAATGGGACAGAACATGAAACACGATGCGAAACTAAGACACATTCGACGACACGCAACTGTTTGGAAAAGGTGCAGAATACGTACCAGCTTTTTGACCTTATGAAACTGTTTATTGTAATAGTCTAATGCGATAAAAAATATCCTCCGTTCTGATGGGGTCCATTCGTATTTCAGGGGACTGAAATTGGGTAGGTCAGCCTGAGCCCTTTCGAAATCAGCCTTGTGCCAGGTTAGTAGAGCAAGCGCCTGTTCTTCGGAATAGCTGTAGAAGAGTAACAGAAAAGGTTAATGGTAGTTTGGTATACATGCACGACAGTAAATAAAACATCAGTCTAAGGGCTACAGTTCCCAGTTCCAAGACAATAACAGCTATCGAAGCGAGATGTCAGCGGATCCTGGAAGTATTCTAATTCAATCCGAAGATATAGGAGATCATGTTTCAAGAGAAGTCACAGCTACAATGATCTTAGTTTGGTCAAGTTTTTTCTTATGTGAATCATACTGGGATGTGGCGTTTCAGTACCTGGGTATCCCACACAACTACCTATTGGAACACGCTCAAACAAAATCCGATCCTTCCCACCAGTTTTCGGGCTAGAAAGTAATTGGCAACTCATTACGTACCCGTTAATTCACTGTAGTTGTTTATCCCCTGTTACATTACTATACAAACATGAGAACTGTGCGTGCACTGGAAAGCAATGCACATACAAAGGGCTTGCTTGCCAAAAACACAAAAATAGGAGGGATGTAGTGAAAAAATGGAAGAGATCAACTGCAAGACTCAGCGAGGCAGATAGATGTCAACTACCAATATGCGGGACTCGTTGGTGGATTTAATCGATACTACAGAAACCTACCGATACCAAAGCGTAAAACCGAGCTCATTTCCACAAATGTCAACACCAGCAACTCACGCTTTAAAATTTCTCTCCTTGTTAGTGATTCTCCAGTTTTCTAGTTTCGCTACCCGACTCCTTTTTATTAGTCCAATTATTATTATTAGTCGAATGATTGCATCTATTGTGTACACGTCTGGTTCGAATCAGAAAATCACTTAGCCATTGTTACACATAACTATGGCTGGCGTGTAGTAAAAAATCGGTCAGACCGGTACGGGATTGCAAGATTGTCGGACTACTACGTAAAAGCAGGACAACATTTAGCACTTATCAAACGCACCTGTGCTCAGATATAGCCACAGAGAGGAACTTCTCCAACTCTTTGTTGAAAGTTTCGTGTATGGGGTGCCAAAGTGCGACGCCTCGGTCAGGCTGGCTCAGAATATGTGGAGAAGGCTCTCCTTTGAACGGGGGCAAATCAACTTGAAATTCAGGGCCAACGCGAATCACAGCATCTGGAGGATAGGAGAAAGTAAAACAGTGGAACTTTTAACAGGAAAGAAATAGCGAATCCACGAACGTCATAACGAATATCCGTCTTTAACATTATGATTGGTCTGATTAGGCTGCATAGGTAGAGAAGGGCTGAAAAGTCACTACAGTACATCACCATTGTATAAACAAAATAAAAACCGTTCGACTGTAGCACCATTTTGGTACCTAGCTGCCATGCAACCTGAAGGAAGTATGAGGGCTGGGATACTGCCTCCGGCGCTTTGTTAGTCAAGATTACTACCACCAGAACCCCAACCTTCACGGTGCGATGTATCCTCCCCCGATGAAAAGATGAACAGGCTTTTCTATACGTTGATGGAAACTAAAGAGTACACAGGATCTATTTCGGGACTGATATTATTTGGACTATTCCCCACTTTCTCTTCTAAATTCTTGCACCGTTTGGTTTTTCACGACACGTGTATATATCCATCTAGATCATTTAACGTGAACCATTCATACGTAACTAATTTTCTGTGTATAAAGAACTCGAAACATCTTAGTGGTTAAGGTGCGAGCTTGTAGACCTGAAGGTCCGTGGTTAGAACCCAACCTCAGCACCTCGACTACTCCTGTCTAGGCTCGGGCAAACTGATAACACCTCAGCCTGCGTGTGGCACGGCATCTAGGCATCAAAAGGGTGTTACAGCTGGACGAATGATTCCATGTATCAATGTATTTTTGTGGTTTACTGCCAGCTTCATGTATAGAACCAAGTTGTCTATCACCCTCATACGGGTCTCCGGCTGTTGACCTTGCCTTCCTTCGTAAGCCGTTCTGACGTAAGAGTTTTGATCATAGCGACTGTTCAGTAGTATGATCAACTCGCACCCAGACAGGATATGACGTTACTCACATACTTGCTCTAATATCCAGTCAACACTAGGTAACAGTCCACGCAAAACATTCGGCGCCTCGAAAACCGAAACATACCGTATCTCGCGAGGTTGTCTGGTGTGCTGGGGTGTTCGGGTGAAAATGCACTCCTGGATATCTCAAGTGGCGCTGATTCTGTGACACAGTTCACACCATCGGATCAGTGAGGGGCCTAGTGCTGGTCTGTCAGTCACTCCGAGGTGCCTACACACTCCAACCGCTCAATCAATCTGGAAAGAAGGTGACAGCATGAATGCCATTGACATCGACTAACCGTCGTGAAGTCTGCAGCCAAGCACAGTCAGGATCACGGGACTCCATCTTGGAAGGCGTACAACACCAGCAACACTCAAACTCTTCGTGATCTCTTTCACGCCTTTCTGCCAAATCATACGCTGTCCATCTCGCGGTTTGCGCCATCCTGAAGGAGGCGCGGAAAACAACACTCGTGGGCATGCGTAGCACGTGACCGAGTCATCGTAGTCGATGATGCTTGATGTTATCCATTACTTGCAGCACAACCGAATACCCGTTTTCTAATCGCCTCGTTACTAACACGCTGACGCCATCCGAAACCAGCCACGCTTCTGAGACATCGGTGGTCGGAAACCTGAAGACGCCTCAAATCATCTGTCCACAGAGGCCATGTCCCGCACCCATACAACAACACAGCCCTTACTGTAGCCTGGTACACACTACCCTTAAGATCTAGTGAAACGCCTTTTTGACGCCACAAGTGAAGCAAATTAGCAAACGTGATTCGATCCTTTGAGATTCTTGCACTGAGTCAAGACAACAATGAAAGCCCTGGGCTATTACAGGACGCAGATTAGCGCGAGATAGCTGGGCAATTAAGGTGCGGAACCACTGGGCGGGAGATCCATGGTTCGAACCCAACCAGGGCTGTTCGATTGCTTCTGTCTAGCCTTGAGCAACCTCACAATATCCCAACCCTCGTGTGTTCATCGAGTTGCACGACAACTGCGCACTATAAGGAAGCCACAGCCAAATGATTTTATTATGTAGCATGGGGCTGGCGGGATGCGCAGAATGTGGCCCAGAAGTGTCCGCTACCAGAGCAAAGGTCCCGCAAACGTCCAAGTATTAAGACCTGGCACTATTTTGCAATGAGGATCCCCGTGCGGTACGTGGCATGGGCAGAAATCATATACCAGAGCTACTTCACGGCAGTGATTTCATGACCCAGTTCAGTGATCCACTTAGTAAAGAATGTAAACCCATCAGCACTGCGCTGTGGTCCAGCTGATTATGGTACACGGTTTATAGCTGATGAGTAGAATTGATTGATTATGTGGTCCATTGGTAGCTATGCGACTCAAGTAAAAGATCCTCATAAAAAAGCAGGTGTTCACCCTGACCACCATTGAAAAACTGTCGAGTGGAACGCCATCCTCCTACGAGTCCATGATGTGTTGCGGGGTCTGAGAACAGACCTTCACAAGAACAGAGCTCAAACGTCATCATTTCAAACACTAGACCGCAATGACATCACTACAACAGCCTAGCCTCTTGACCCTTACTGAGTTTGGCTCTCCTGACAGAGCATTGAAGATGTTAATTGCTTCTACCTCTGGACACATGTGGGCATATAATTCCAATTTGCGTTCTTAAAGACGAACGGCGTGTTACATTCTTTTATTTATGACTACGTCTATGGTATATACACGGCCACCGGAGTGCTATCCCTTTTCTCTCAACCTTCTTCTTGAGAGATAGAAACGGGGGACGCACGAGTGATCCAATGGCGGTATCTGAAGCGTACAAGACTGTGCAGACTTGTCATCTGCCCCAACGACCTGAGCATACACAATACTAACAAGACGTAACTACAAACATCCAACCGACTTGGTCTCCACGGAGGAAGAATTTCATCAACCCTTCGGAGCGTTGGGGCCAGACGGGTTCCACCCGAGGATCCTGAAGGAAACGTCGCTCGCATTGATGAAGCACTTCTACTTGATGTTTCGTCAGCCGCTTGACGAAGGCAATCTCCCCTCTACTACTTGAAGAGAGCAGTTGTCACGACAATCTACAAATATGGTGACCGCTTGTTGCCCGGTAGCCAGAGATCTATTGACCTCATTAGCATACCATTCAGGGTGATGGAACGCACTCTAAAGCAGGCCATCTCAAATCACCTCACAACGAACTTCATATCCCCACCGCGGAATGGATTCCTCCCAAGCCGTTCTCACGTGGCGAACATGCTAGTACTTATAGACAGCCCAACACAAACCAAAGATGGACGCCATAGTTTTCGACGTCTCATGTTCTCCACATGTTCTACTGCTCCAAAGACTTAACGCTAATGGGATTCTAGAAGACATTCTAGGCTGGGATAAGGCGTTTATATAAGATAGAGCATTTCGAGTGAAAGTTAGCTCAACCCACTCATCTTCTGTACCAATCTCCATTGGAGTTCCTCAAGGCACCGCTTTAAGGCCACCACTCTTTTTTATCTACGTCAACGACTTTCCAGATGCGTGTTTATGGCCTTTTCAAGGATGACATGAAATAATATAGTTCCAAAGCCAATGCCCATGAATGGATGCCGATGCTTGTCACTAGAGTGCCACTGTCCTCTGAATGACGAGAGATACATCATATATTGTTCAGAGACTAAGCGAAACCCAGTCAGTGCAAGAATCTCAAAGGATCGAATCACGTTTGCTAATTTGCGTCACTTGTGGAGTCAAAAAGGCGTCTCACTAGATCTTAAGGGTAGTGTGTACCAGGCTACAGTAAGGGCTGTGTTGTTGTATGGGTGCGGGACATGGCCTCTGTGGACAGATGATTTGAGGCGTCTTCAGGTTTTCGACCACCGATGTCTCAGAAGCGTGGCTGGTTTCGGATGGCATCAGCGTGTTAGTAATGAGGTGACTAGAAAACGGGTATTTGGTTGTGCTGTTGGCAACTCAAACCGAGAAAACATCCAGAACCATCGACTACGATGACTCGGTCATGTGCTACGCATGCCGAAACACTCTACCGAAACGAGTGTTGTTCTCCGTGCCTCCTTCAGGATGGCGCAAACCGCGAGATGGACAGCGTATGATTTGGCAGAAAGGCGTGAAAGAGATCACGAAGAGTTTGAGTGTTGCTGGTGTTGTACGCCTTCCAAGATGGGACCTACATCAAACCACTACTTGAATACGTCAACTAAGTAGTCTACCCAGGACGCAAAGACGTAACCTCATTGAGCGCGTCCACAGAGCTGCCAAAATTTCTTGCCTCGAATCCGTTAACAGTGGAACAAGCCTCGATGTGCCTGAACTGTTCCTTCATATACTATCGTCCGCCTGCCCGAGGGACCTAAAACTTACGCCTTCGAACAAGTGGTCGACAGGTTTTCCACGTTGACTCCAACAATAAAACGGCGGGGATATGGGAAGCTCAGAGCGCGCAGTTTTATGAGCCTAGATTTTTTCGCTTCGAGTACTTGACGCGTGGATTAATTTTCCTCTGACGGTTTATCACGCAGCATCTAGAAATCAGTTCAAAGCACTATTGATTGCAGTTTATGAATCATAGCGTACTTCCCAGCGCCGGGAACTCAGAGAGCAGTCCTATCTTTTTCGTTTGTGCCTTTTAGGTGAACAGGAGCTGCTGAACGACAAGAACAAAGCTTTGACGAAATCACCGATCCTGTGTATTAATCCGTGAATCTTCCACACGACGGTACATTCAGCATGGAGACGCTGAGTGCCGGTCCACAGTACGCTCCACCGCTCAGCAGTGCGCATCGCTTGAAACATAGCGACTGCAAAATGATATTTCCGTAAGAACTCCAGGCACGACACCCGCCATCCACTAACCCGTGGGGCGCATCAAAAATCTTCACGTGACTGACTGACCGGCACTATTCTGCTCATGTGTCTCTAGCAGCATGACACAAATGTGGGTGTTGAACTTTTCTCCCGAAATCCATAAACTGATCTAGTGATGGCTTTTAACCAAGATAAAATGTGGAGGGCTATTTAGAGTAGGCGCCTCCTGGCACCCGCGCAAACAGTAAAAAATACCACATCCCGGCTGATGCTATTACCACAACCTTGGAAAAAATTTATCGTTAGTTCGTCACATACATATCGTAACTGCACCATAAATACCTCATATTCGACTGTATAGTTATACATAGTCGATGAATGGCGCTCTAGTTATCACTGATTTGTTTCAACAACATTCCCATCACATGCGTGTAGAGACCATCTAAGTCGCCGGGGATCGTACTTAAAAAAGCGTTACACCTTACGCAAAGACAGAGGGCGACTGCAACAAACACTTTAAACGCTGTTTGCAGTGCATATAAACTAAATTAAGGTTCTATTTATCATTAAAATCCTACGGAGCCTTTCATGAACTCCTCATAGGTCACGAAAATGAAGAATCGAAAAGTTGTGGTAATAGTGATGTTGCCACATCCCGGATATAATATTTGAGCACTAACAAACAAACGGCGAACAGATGGGAGGGAAGGTGTTAGACCAATCGAGAAAACGCCAGCATAACCTCGTAACATGCCCCGAAGGTTACACTCTCAATAACCGGGGATGGTAGAATAGAACAAGGAAATATATCAACTCAATGGTGTCAGAAAAACAGTCCAAAGAAGTAACGCACTTTCAAATGCGTCTTGGTCGGAATTGGAGAATGATTGCGATAAACGGCCCCGGGTCAACATCTCGCCCATTGGTCCAGGAGTTTCGCGCGACTACCAAATTCGTCCTTGGAATAGCTGCTTCAAACAACTAAAATTTAGTTCAACAGACGGCGGGACGACGATTCTTAGAAGCACAATACACTTATCAGAAAAACCTTTGCAAGTAGAACGTAACATTTTACGCCAAAATGTTGCATTTTGTTGCATATGTGTTCAAACCAAAAATCACCATGGGAGTTCAGTATTCGCACAAATGAATGGAAATTTCGAAAGTTACGACGTGTCCCGGACGGATTAAAGCAGTCGAAAATTGGGTACAGAGTATCGGTCCAAAGGTAATGGCTCTATTTTTAGGCATCAAGGGTTCTTAGTCGTTCTGCGAAATTATTCCACTAGGCTTTTGCGCCAGATGTATGATTGCTTCGGTGGACGATGATATTTGGTGAGCTGCAAATATGGGAATAGAGATTGGAATGGTTTTGGTTTGAGCACTTACGCAACAAAGTGAACAGTTTGATTCAAAAGGTTTTACTTCCCTCTCAAAGCGCATTGTGCGGCTAATGGACCACTTGATTTTTCGCGAGTTGGTTTTATCAATCTGCCCCTCCTCAATCTTTCCGCGCGTTCGACCTTAAACCTGCTGTGCTAAGACTTCAGAAGAGCATTCATATATGTTTTAGAAATTGGAGACTGTGTACTTTTTATCTTTCACGGAGTTTGAGAAGGCGTTGCATGAATACATGAAGGATAGCTCTGTGTTCTTGTACGTTCATCCAGTAACGCCGATCGCGTTACTATCCGGTGTAAGAAAAATGCGACAGGCGGCTCGCAACACAAAAGGAAAATCGAGGAATCCGAAGTAGCTAGTAGGCATAGCGCGTTTTCCACTTACAATCAGTATGTAAAATGTCGGCTGTCTAATGGGTTTTTGCTTAGGTGAACAAAGGAACCATCTTGCAGTCATCTCTTATTATCTTGAGCACAACTATTGGGTTTCTGATTTTTTGTAGGGTCGGCGTTGGGCGAATTGGCGGCTAACCGAAAAGGAGTTGAGAATCTGCATCGCCCTGCTGAAGTATGGAGTGCCGTCGTGTGATGTGAGACAGTTTGTGGCGATGAATTCGGCAAGGTCCTTACCACTCAGCACATACAACTACCACCGAATATATCGACCACCTCTGTAAGTAAAGCACAGCGGAGTTTCACTATGGCAGATGATATACTTTCATGATATACTGATATATACTGATATACTTCGGGAACCTGCACTTACATTTTGTGGACTAGAGGTCTCTAACTATGCAGCCTCTGTGGGAATAACGAGCTGTTCCGAAACTTGTGGCGATGACTTCCTACGGACCCATTTAGATATGGTAACCACAATGAACTAGTTTGATTAAACAGGAGTTCCGATCTTAAAAGCTTTCTACGTAGGCTTTTAACTCTCAGCAACAATATGCTCAGCACACCAAATACGAATATCGGGTTTTTGCCGTTTACAGAAACTTTGATGTACTCTTTCAGTGGGTCTGACATTTTCCTAAGTTGTGTGAACCATGCACGAACCATGTATTCCGTATGTAACGTGATAATGCTCTCTGGGAAGGCGAAAGCTCACTGATCCCAAGGCTGGATAGTGTGAATTCGAAACTTACCAGGTAAACTTTTGGGCAGCCTGTTCACCATGCAATCTGGGCTTAAGATCAGTACTGATTTCGTTTTCAGGATCTTGCACACCATCGCCAATCATCGGTTCCCACGTGCAGTTTCCTTTTTCGGTGGGTTTTTTTTGAGGGTTTTGTCCACACACAACGGTTGGCCATATTGTACGACACAAAACTGGCCATTTACAAGGTCGGGTTCTCGAGGGCTGTAAGATGGCTTCACGTCACTAACATGTACGCAGTTGTGTGGACTGAGGATGTGTTGAGGATATTTATGCAAACGCAGATCAGGAGGTGTAAGCATAACATCGGCTCGAGCCCCGAGAAAGGCGGTAAATGTGTTGTTTCCGCGTTAATTTTTACACCGGTGACAGGGTTTCATCTTGTTAGAAGGAATTCAGCCAGTTGATGCTTGAATAACATTCCGTAAAGTTAAACTTTAGGAACAAACTACGATTGTCTCTGTCGCGAGTACTCCTGAAGTCACGTGATGGAGTTCAACGTTTTTTGCCTTCCTAACCAGTGTACGACTTAATTTATGAAGCCGGGTGGCTGTTGGTAGGGAAAATCTCCCTTACAGACGCGCTTTTTACCAATGGCTAACCGATTTTACATGGTAGATGAGCAATTTCTTCCCGGTTCATTTTACAAAGTCTTGAAACGCCTCAACCCCTGTTAAAAGGACGGTGATTCGACGTGTCATTCGTTAATTTCGTTGTAAGTTGCCTCCATAGAGGCCATTTTCCAGACCACTGACAGCTTTACGTATTTTAAGGACTCAGTAACTAGCCTCTTATGTGGGTAAGTGAGCAACGCTGCCAAGATTCATAGTTCCCTAGTGCTGCCGCCTGCGCCCGGATTCTTACGTACTATTAGCATGAGAAGTAAAACTATTACATCTGGTCTCGTAACGGATGTGTTGGTTATATTCGTGGCACTGGTTAGCACCAAAACCACGAAAACATCTCAGCTATATAAACAATGATCCTTGTCAAGGTAAGTTATCCGCACAATGGCCTGCGCGCCTCCGCAGACCCATTATGAGTTCCTTAAAACTTTGCTGTGTATTCAGGCAAGGCATAGCGTAATGAATACCAACCCTGAGAATCATGCTTCTGAATTCCAACAACTTTTCGGTGGAAGTGGACAAACCATACGGAAGGGACGTTGCCTGTCCAATCTCAAACCTATTTGATCATAGTACCGGCATGACGGGTGGCTCATGAACAACTTCCATGCGGTTGTTCGGGCTATCAGGCAGGCATTGCGGCTATTGAAGAACCAGCCATTGTCCTAAAACGAACTAAGGTAAAGTGGGCTAGCAATTGTAAGTTTTCCTCTTCAGAACCAAAGGGGTTTTCGAAAGGGGCTTTCGAAAGGCCATCGATTCTTACCTTTCTATCGAGGGAGCTGAGCACCTTTTCGCGCCTCAGCTTACACTAGATACTTTTCTTGAAATAGGCCCTAAGCCTTTCTAATCAGCGCACTCACCTTGACTGTCCTGTTATTAGGTCCTAGAACTTACACTTACCAACCTGGAACCCTTAGCATTAGTCCACAATTGCGACAACTACCCTCCCAAATGTTCTTATCTATAACCCACCACTCCATCTCTCGCCTGTCTCCAGTGACTTGCTCGCATATCCCTCCTCCGGCCTTAAGCTTTTGTACCCAGCCCAGCTGTTCCTAGTTCTTCAAGCCTGGTCCCATCCCTGAGAAACTCTGTCGGCTCTACTTAATGTCTGGTGCTTTGCTTTGGCTGAATTTAAATAACCTTAACCAAACTGAGGCCTCAGTTCCACGCTGTTCCGAACCATTCCGCATCCCCTGAACACGCGCAGCGCACACATATCAAATGGAGGGTTTGAAGATGCGCTATGAGTGGAATACTTGTTTCGCCCCACAGCCCAATCATTCACACATACACATAGCACTGGTGCGCCTCTACTCGACAGAGTGGTTCACACCAATGCTTCGTGTTCGTTTAGTCCTAGTACACAGACCATGAACATCTCCATTCTTCTCTTATTGCCCAAAAGGTAGTTGATGACCAATTTGCTCCCGCGACTTGCCTCTTCCAGTGGCTGTTTTCTGTTCGCTTGTTCGAAATGACTGAACTGGTTTACTGCCCGACTTCCCCCCGACCGTATAAAATATCTGGTAGCTGGAGTTATTTATGGATGCACGAACCGCACTCATGACTGCTTGGATGGTTTTTCACCTAGCAGATCTGGTAGCATGAACGAGGAATGAAAACCTCGTGTGGTGGACGGGTACATCCTGCAGGGAGGGTCGCCCTGCTACGTTGCACCATGGTGCGTTCGTATACTCGCCACTCCTTAAGTAGCACGGATGTATCGCCCATCGCCGGTGGTTCTGAGCTTGGCCTTTAATTCAGGAGAACCAAAAAAGATCAGCTTTGCTGTTCGTCTGTAGCTGGATTGGCCTTGTTCCGGTTGTCACTTGTCCCACAACACCAAGAAATACAAGCGGACGACAGCTGTCCTCCCGTTTATTCTGAGAAAAAACAAAAAATGAATATAGAAACATTCATGCATGGGGCAGCCTGAGAGTACCTGTGAGGCTCACGGCTAACGCCGACGTGCAAGGTGTTGCCACTTTCGTCTTAGTGGGGTCATACCACCCCTAGTCCACTTCATCACTCAAATATAGCGCACATGGTCTTTGGCTTGTTCACTGAGCTGGGCACTTTGGTTGCAAACGTTTCATGACCAATCGAGGTGACATCATCAGTGCGTAGTTGTGCGTAGCGGTGGGGTAGTGGTTGTTCATCTTCCCTCTTGTTATCTAGAGCGATCATATGCACAAAATGCTAATAACTTATGGTTTCCTGATTACAGGCATTCACAGCTAGCACTTAATGGCTGTTTTTTCGCCATGCACAATTCGTTTTCTGGAGTTGACAGCATTGACTTGGCAACTTGTGATCCTTAATCTTACTTTCCTGTTATGCTGATGTAGTAGACATCAGTTAAGCTACGATTCTTACCACGTATCTGGGAAGCTGTTGCTTGCCCGCTTTTTACTTGTCCACTGTCAATGCTGACATTATCCTCTTTCTGCACAACAAGGACTCGATGTCATGACACTTTGGTGAGCAAAAAATACCGTCCGTTTTCAACTAGTCCAACAGCTAGCCCCCTGCTAGCTACATCGACGACAAAATTTTCACATTCCCAAAACTAGGCACCTACTCTGGCCTAACTAGTACTTGGCTTCTAGATCAGCAAACGGATTCACCTTTCTCGGGTCCATTGAGCTTGCTGTCATCCCTTTTTAGATTTTCTTCTATCGACACCGTTGTATCCCATGCCTTCTAACACCTACCACGCGCTACTGCTTTCATTCTATTTCTTTCTCTTCGCCCCTCTTCCCAAACTTCAATCCTCGACCGCAGTTACCCAAACGCCCCTTAGAACTGTTATTCATTCAAACTGGCTGGTGCCCGGTCTACACTCACACGGTCCTCTAACAAAAGTGAAATTATCCGTGGGCCCACATCCCCTAGCAGCACACGCAGTCCAAAATAACCGGGGCTTCTGTTTATGCGACGGTTATATAACAGCCAAATAACCACCTTTTATGGTTAACAGATGGTTATTTGCACCAAAATAACCGCCAAATAACCGAGTTTTCCGGTTATTGCTCGGTTAAATAACTGTCAAAAGACCGTTTTTGCCGGTTATTGCTCGGTTAAATAACCGATAAATAGCTGTCTTCCAGTTATTGCCCGGTTAAATAACCGTCAAATAACTTGTTGCCGGTTATTGTTCGGTTAAATGCCCGTGTTTTCCGGTTATTGCTTGGTTAAATAGCCGTCAGATAACCGTGTTTTCCGGTTATTGAACGGTTAGATAACCGTGTTTCCTGATGGTTGGACATCATTAGGCTACATTTTAATGACCTATTCTACCGCGTTATTACGGCTTAACTCCGTATACGTAACTACGCATCAACGTTACGACCTACACTGGTAAACACACGGTTAAGCGTGCATATCGTCGTACCCGATAAAGAAAATGGGTCCTAGGAACGGAACCTGTACAGCAAATTTCTGGCCACTAATGAAGATGGTTCAATAACCGCGTTGAAACGGTGTTATCATTGACCGTTTACGCAGAACACTTAGAGAACTCAAAACAAGGATAAAATACATATATTGGATGTACAAAAGTAAATGTTCCACAATTGAACCAAAACAGTCCGAAGGCAAATCCGGTGTAATAATACCGGCTTCTTGGTTCAATACAGATGTCTGAAACAATGACAAAACATACGTATAAGCGTCCGATGTGTCGACAAAATTGTCCAAGTGCAAAGTTGAAACTCACTCTCAACTGATGGCACAGTTACCCTCAATCCATGGATAACTGAGGACTGCACACTGCCATAGGCCCTGTTCATAGAACTTCACTAAGCCTAGAGCGCCCTATAGAATTACAAAGACATGGGAAAACTACAAATAAGTCATTAAATGGAAGCATGGCGCGCTTGCATTGCACAAAAGAGAGGGGGCGGCTACTTACAGCCGTAGACAATTTGTTAACCACAAAAATATTTAGCAAAAGAGCATCAAAGGGACGAGTGAACAGTGGTAAAACGGGTGAAAAAATAGAACATATGTTATTATGCGGTCGACCGTGTCGGGACGTCGCACCATTGTCACAATGCACGGAAAATCATCGACCAATACAACGTTATCCGGTGGACTGGCAAATGAGACTACTTTACCAAAGTAAAAGAAACGTTCTTTGTTCATTGACACATGTTTCAAAGGGAAGCCCACATCGCAATCGGCATGGTTACCTGGGGCGTTTATAAATCTGCCGAACGGGATGTGGGACACACGGATATAAATAAATCTATAAAATATTGATAGCGTCCAGTTGGACGAATGCTTTTAAACACACTCAATGTAAAACAGCGGTTGACGAAAATCTTTCGCTTTCTAGCACGTTTCAGATTGCGGTTAAGTGTCCGCCTGGAGATGAGAAAACCACGTTTGGAAGGCTACAGTTGTCATACATGTATCAGCAGTCATGACTTACCATTCATACAGATAGAACTTCGCAAACACGCGAAGACAGCAAGAGCGTGACTGCATGACTCCCTGTGTCAATCTCCGTCTCACCCAGAACCGGCCTCTCACCACGGAACTGCGTATCCCTTCTCCGAACCTTGACGACCGTTACGGGGTTGTCCATAAACCGAAACATGCCAGTGCGATGATGGCGTGGCACTGTCATGCCCAGTGAGATGGCAGTGCCGCAACTGTTTTCTCCAGAATCTCGACCGCAACTCCTCGCCCACTCAAGCATGCAGCCACAACATCGAGAAGTTCTCATTCGGCCCGTCTCTGAGATGGGCTCTTCCGTGCCCGATGAATTTTCGCTCAGATTTAGTTAGGCTGGCTTTTCTGCTGCAATTTCGGCTTGCCTCTTGCACAAGTTCAAATCCGTATACGGAGTTGGGGTCGCCCTATGTATTAGCAACTTGCCTTCATCCAACCTATTACCCTGCACATGATTTCCCTACAACACTGCAACCGGTGAGTGTGCTTACTTTCAGAGTAAACCACGGTTTTGAGACAAAACTTGCCATGTGCTCCCAATTTGAATTATCCCATCTCAATCTCTACCTTTGCTCGTCGTGACTCCGGCCATTTACCTAACCAACCAAGGTCACTCATGGCCAGCAATGGTTTTCAGTTTTAG
>NW_008751698.1:1273259-1277676 GCF_000715545.1 Opisthorchis viverrini | reverse complement strand
GCATACTGCCCCGCGCTGAGAACATAAAGAGCAGTGCTACACCCTTTTTCCACTTGTGCCTTTCAGGTGAACGACAGCCACTGACCGACAAGAACAAAACCGACCCGGGAAACTTGGGCAAAAGCCTCGTGTGTATGTATCAATCCGTGAATCCGTGAAAATTTGCACGAGGGAAAAACGAAACCGATTTCGAACGTACCGCGCTGATGCGTTTCAGATTTCAGAGAACGAAACCGATTTCGAACGTACCGCGCTGATGCGTTTCAGACAGATTTCAGAGTACTGGTCCAAACTTTTGAGTCCTATCTAGGCATTCAGGTGTCCCATGGATGCTATGGACAGGTGAATGCCCGGTCCCCATTCACTGATATACTGGCCAATCGGAATCGAGCATCCTTTGCTCGGTTTTTCTCGTCCCACACGATGAATGCCGATCAGGTACGCTGACTCCGACTGACGGTCGTTTATGGGTTTCGTTCACTGTGACGGTCGCCTTGTAATCGTCAATTTTAAGGCACAACATTCGCATGGCCTGCATACGTCTGATTGGCAGTGCGATGATGGTAGATTGAATGCTCTGTCGACAGAGCACGCGGTTTGTTTGCGAAGTATGGTGACGTTATCCCGGCAGATTCGACGTATGAGTGTGACAGATGTGGTCAACATTTGTGGCGTGCGGTAACCACTGATTGTAATGGTGTTGGTCGAAGTGTGTTCTACTCCTTTATCCGAAACGAGTCACAAGAATGTTACGGTGTTGCTATGGCACATTGTGTGAGAATGATGTCCCCAGTGAATGTTCGAACGATCGCCATGTCGCCATATGGCCTTGGCTGCCGAGTACCATGGTCAGCCGCTGATTCCGGTGGTTGAGCCAAGTAGGTGGCTGTTGCCACTGAACGATATTCAACCATCAGCTACTGTTGCTGAGAATGGTGTGGCAGTACAGGTTCCCGCCAACGGGAAGTCATTAAGCTAAGCGTTGTTAGAAATATCTCACCGGATATTTGCGATGCAATTGTCCGATTGGGACAGTCTGGTTTCCATGCCTAAGCTGTCACGATTTTAGGGTGTAATCCCCGGCACCTTAGACGGTTCCTACATGCGTGTGATGCTAGTGTTGTTGCCACATAGCAGTGCTACCTAAAGCGCTACACAGTGGCGATGTATAACTATACATTCGAAGATGAGGTATTTATTGCACGGCTAGGAGTAGGGTCCCCGAACAAGACCCTACATCCTCCCACCGCCTTGTGCGTCAGACTTATGAGTCAAAGGTGGGATACCTCAACCAAACCCTCTTCGGTCTAGGCAACCGGGAAGTATCATTCGCCATTGCAGTCCTTCCTTCACCGGCCATCCCTCACATCCCATTTCCACTCACTGAATGGTGCGTCTGCGAGTCTCCTAGCCATTGCTCCATGTCCAAATCGTCGCTCAGCAAACAAAAATACCCACTTGCCAAAGTCCAAAGATCCTACCCACGTCTTGGTTTCAAATGTCCGTCTTTGTGAAATTTGGTAACAGATACTTGCTGAAACCTTGCTTTTCCTTTTTGTCGATATAAGTTGTCTCAGAAACATGGATACAAGGCCCAACCTCAGGCTGCTTAGGACGAACTCAGATGCTCCACATTCCATTCCTCGGGTACCTGTGGATCATGATGCAATGATTCGAGTTATCCACGGTGTGGGAGTCGCACTCAGTCCTAAGTCTGAAAACGATTTACTAGATTGGATCCCAGTAGACAGTCGTCTTTGTGCTGTGCAGCTGCCTGTCTAAATCAAGATCAGTGCGAGTCGTCGGTGCGGTAAACGTATCAGCATACAATCAGACAGACTGTAGTTTTGAAACTAAAAAGAACGGGTTTTATCGAGGTCTGCCACGCCTGTTTCGGTCAGAAAGAACGACGGGTTATATGAATGCACATGTTGGACAACTAAGCCCGGAAGACGCACAATTAGATGGTAGATTTGGAGTCGATGCTGAGGGCAGCGACTGCTTCAATTGCGTGCGAATCATCGTCTGTTCCTGGCCAGTACAAACTTCCAGTACAAACGCTTACATCGAGTTACTTATAGGTCACCAACAACAAGACAGTCGTGAACTCAATTGGATCATGTGGCTATCAGTTGCCGATAGAGATCCTTAAATGCATATCCCTTTTCCTTCAGGGGTACGCAGCTTGGCTGTGGTCGTGCCATTCCGGAAGCCTGACTATCACTTCGCTTTTCGTCAGTATTACATGCACCAAAGCATAGCAACTGCAATAATCAACTATGACACGTTTAGGTGGCTCACAAGTATCAAGCTGATATGGTTAGAAAGCTAATGGAAACGCACAGTCATGTGTATGGTGAAGATTTTTCGCAGGCTGGATGGAAGCAGGTTAAAGAAGCCATGCCCTCAGCTTTCAGAACTGTTTGTGCAAGCCATCCGCCCCGACTAGATGAGTGCTGGATATCATCGGGAGCAGTAGGTCTTATCGCTTGCCATTGGGAGGAAAAAGGAGCGACAATTCACACACAAAACCGATGGGCTGAACGATTCGAAGAATAATTAAGCTGGTCTCCTTCAGCACAACCGCTTAAAGAATCCGGCGGGCCTGAATGCAACATCGACACCAGCTTGCCACCACCAACAGAAATCCGGCACGAGATATCGATCCTTCAACTCAATAAGGCACCTGGTCCGGATGGTCTGCAACCCGCATTCTTCAAATGAGGTGGTGAGGCCCTGGTGAACAGTCTAACGACCATACTTCAGGAGACTTGGAACAAAAACAACATGACAGTGGAATAGGGCTCCTCAACCGTCATCCCAGTCTTCAAGATGCACACAAGTAAGTCATGCAAAAACCATTGTGGCATCAGCCTGGTATCCGTCACGTCTAAGGTGCTTTCTGGCATTATTTCACGCCGGTTGATCGGTTGTTGGGATTATCGAGACGTTCGTGAGAACTAAGCCGGGTTTCGCTCTCGCCGAGGATAAGTCGATCATGTTTTCACCTCGAGACAAGTTCCTGAGCAGCTTCCCTTCCCCGTCCACCTTTATTCTTTTCTTCATAATAAGGCTTTCAAATAAATCTTGGTTGTACGAGAGCGAAGCATCAATGCTGAACACTGATGCCATGCTGTTCGTGATGATGATGGTGATAACTTTACCAGATCCACTCTTTCAAACGTCTCACGTTGGTCGTTTTTCTGGATACGGAAACTTCTTTTGACTTTGTCGGTCGTCAGAAACATTGGCGGTGTCTGGTGGTCAAATTTATATCTCTTATGAGGACACTGTATGAGAACTGTGGACGGGTGCAAGTATACCGCAAGCTTCCAACTGAATCTACCAGATCGAGTAGTGTAAGGCGAGACTGCCTTTTCGCCTTTCCTCTTCAGCTTTGTTATTGACGTGATGATTAAAGTTTCTCTGCCTGCCTCCGAAACCTCAGGAGTCAAAATGCTCCCGGGACGTTCGTTCACAGATACTGAGTACACAGACGAATTTTCCATCCCTGGTTTTATCCCTTGAAGATGCAATTCATTCTAAATAATCTAAATTCTGCTGCACGGCTATGCATGCTCTTCATACCTGCAAACTAATAAGTGATAAAACTGGGTGGGATCAAACTCTTACCTTTTGCAGGTCAACCAGTCGACGTGGTGGACAAATTTGTCTACCTGGACAGCTGTGCAAGTACCGGTAGATTGAATAAACCGAGAAGGCCAGGAAAGCTTTAGCCGATCTCCGACAACCATGGCGCCGACGTGACGTCACTTTAGCTGTCGAGGTAAGTATACACTGCAGCGGTGCGATCCATATTGCTTCGTGGATCAGAAACCTGGTCTATGGGCGCAGAGGAGAACAAGAAATTGGTGCCTAACCATCGGTGTCTCGATGCAGGTCAAGCGGGGAATGTATGAGCTACTCCATTCGTTGAGAACAACCCAGTGACAAACAATTGAAACACGCTATATCAAGAGCGGGGATCTTATATGGATGAACACGATCATGATCCATCTGTCAACGTCCCATCCCAATGTTAGTCGCACTGCCCTCACTGGACATTTGTGGCCCTTTATGGGAAGCCACCTGGTTGAGCTACAATGGGTATGCTGCTGCTCGTTCATGGTAGCTTGTTCGCCGCATGTATTTTAGTCACACTTAGCAGGTTTGTTCCTCTCACCACCGACCCGCCCCCACACGCATACATTTTTACCTAATCTTAGGTACCGGATATGCATAGAGTTGAATGGCCTTATTATTGGTATCAGGTCGTATTGACTTGAATTTAGTTCTTCATTAAAGAAACCAACCGACTAGCCCGTCACGAAGAGACTGGACCTTACCATGGTGTGACGGTTTGCGCACCTTAGCGATCCATTGAGCTATACTGGAGAGTGTCTCGCGACACTCACAG
>NW_008751698.1:1266186-1269970 GCF_000715545.1 Opisthorchis viverrini | reverse complement strand
ACTGTTTTCCATGCCCAATTCGGAGTGGCGTAAACAGAGAGGTGGCCAACCCATGACTTGGCAGAGGAGTATGCAGGAGATCACGAAACGCTTGGGTGCTGTCGGTGCTACTCGCCTTCCAGGATGGGGACCGCGTGATCCTCACTGTGCCTGGTTGGAGACACTACAAGATATGGCTGCCAACCGATATCAGTGGCGTTCTTGCTGTCAGTTTCTATCCAGATTGCCTGAGTGAATGTCTGGAGGTGTAGGCACCTCGGAATGATTGTGTTAAGCTAGCACTAAGTCCCTTCCCCGGCCACCTTTATTCTTTTCTTTATAATAAGACTTTCAAATAAGTCATGGTTGTACGGCAGTGAAGCATCGGTGTTGAACACTGATGTCATGCTGTCGATGCTGATGATGATGATGATGATGAACCGACTAGCACAGATGACTGTTTAATCGATGCTGAGACTTACTAACACAAGCAAAAGCCCTCGCGTGAAGAACTTCCTGCAGCTTTCGGTCAACATGTTAGTGTTTTTCATTAATATAAATGCTTGTTATTGTTTGGTGATCAATTCTAACCACTGTCTTTTCTGTCCTAGGTGTTTTTCAATGCAACATTGTATATTTTTCACCTCATTTTTGGTGAAACAAATTTACAACGAAAATGAATTCTAACTGTGACTTTGAAAACGGTACTATGGATCAAAAGAGTGCACCTGTCAAAAGCATATTGGATTTCTTCAGCAACCCCTTAGAGCCTACCGAACTCATTGATGCTGAAAACGATGTGGATGAGCTTTATGCGCTTTGCGATGACCCGATGCAAATACCAGTTAAACTTATTGACGACCAGTTCCGCTTTGCTGATCTTAGCTCCATACAGGATCTCTTCGTGGAAAATAGTGGGTTTCTAGTGGTCAGCGCGATTGGAATGCAGGTGGGTTCCAGTATTTTAGGTAACATGACTATCCCCTCTTATTTCAGTCTACCGGGAAGTCTAGTTTGCTGAATGTTTTGGCCAACCAGTTAACTCCTGATACCGGTCTGATTGATGGCCCGTTTGTTGTACAGTCCATGAAGAACTTGGTGACCAACAGTCCACAAACGGGTGGAATTGATTTATATATTACACAAGATCGGATCATTTTGCTGGATGCACAGGTATGTTTTCTGTAGGCGCATCCATTGCTGTTTGCTGATTTCATCCTGATGTTCCTATGGTTATTTTGCTTGAGGGTAAAGAGCCGTTATTATGACGTTTTTAGCATGAGTTGGCTAACATTTTTCATGTGCATCTGCAGGTGGTATTGCTGAAGCATCCTAAAGCCAATTATTCAATGTACAAGTAAGGCTTGAATTGCTTTAAGTAGCTAAGTCGATGATCGTGGTCATTGCAGTCAACAAAACTGTGATACTGCAGGCAGATGTCATCAAAGATCGTCTGTGCATATACGATACACTCATCTGACCAGTGTCTATCCTCGTTGAGTTTCGTCGCCTTTATTGCACAACTTCGATCCTCACTGTCTGAGGAAAGTAGAACGTTTCAACGTCATGGTCCAGATGGCTCAGTAGTTGAGGCGCAAACTCACTAACCGAAAGGTCTGTGGTTCGAACCTAACCCTGGTACCGCCATTGTCTCCGTCCAGGCTTGGGCAACATGGCAGTGTCTCAGTCCTCGTGTATCGTTCGAGGTGCATGGCAACTGGGCACTGAAAGGATGCTACAGCTGAACGATTAATTTCATCATTATTAGGTTTCACAGTCAGTGCACTGGTTCTCTTAATAGCTCTGACACGTGGTCCTACTATTGTTATTCTATTTATTCTGGATAAAAAAGCGTGATCCTTTCCTACGTGGTTTTAGTGTCCTACATTGTATCCATCAACTAGCCGATTTGTTGATGGATGCAGTTTTGGCAGGTGACTCGTAACTGCTCTTAAGTCCTGCTTGTACGTATGGTCTAATGCATAGATTCCCCCCTAGGGGGAAAAACTGTGGCATCGGTTGCACTCCTCCAAACCTTCGCTATACCAGATCAGATCTACAGAGTATATTATTAAGGTATTTCTGGTTTAGCCTCACTGTGTGTCCGGTCTCGGTTGGTAATACCTCGGTCACTGGTGTTTTTTGAGTCGCAGTCCCATAAGTCGTCTGGTCAGTTGAACAATAAGGTTGGCATAGTGTACACACGCCGTATTTGCCATGTCTGCACAGGTAGGTTAATGAAAACAGCATGTGATATGCACTCTGCATAATTTATCATTTTTTCAAGCATTTACTTGGACGAGGTATTCTCTCTAAAGAGGAATCAATGGTTAAAAAATAAAGTGAAATTTTCTGAAAGTGCTCTCTTTTGTGATGAACCACTGTGCTTGATTTCAGTGCAGCGTCCCGAACATTCGCCCGAAGTCTCCTTGGTTTGACTGAATGAGTTACTCGGTTAGGTTTCCATTAGTCCCTTTCCAGCTACGCTTTGAAAATAAATCCGTTTCCTAGGTCACTGTCGGTGTGTGGCACGCATTTCAGATACTGACTCGAACCAGTAACACTAAGTCATTCCCCGTTTTGCTCATTATTTACTTACTTTGCTTAGCCCCTCCTTTCATTCGCTCTGACGAATTATCATAGTCAAAGTTCAACAGCTCAACGTTCCGATCGAGTCGATATCGCTCCCCTGGGTTTGGGTGATTCTGCCAGTTCTACGTGCACCTTATTTGGTCCGGGCAACTGGTCTCTGGACGTTTGGCCGGAAATGGCATCCCTTCAGGTGAGTGAATACACTAGTAACACTGTTCTTGTTTAGGCAACTTATGGATACTCTTCTTCAAAGTTTGATTATCCAACTGCGTTTTAGTTCTGATTTTCTCTACTAGACAAGCGGCTGAAGGTGTCGCAACAAGCTACAGCTTAACTACGTAAAACACAGGACTGACGTTTGTAAAGGTTAGAATCACTTCCCGTCTTCGAATAAAGATTCGGTGGAGATTCCAAAATCATACAATCATGGACTCCGATTCCCTTGAATGGTTTGTGCTACGCTATTCTATGAAAACTAATAACTGATAAACTTTCTAACTAGCAAACTGCCAGCTTATCCACACGTCGAAGCGGATTTTCAGCTATTAGTCTACGTGAAAGTCGAGTTATCAACTGCGCTCAGTTTACCTCTCGTCCTTGCTTCCGCTGAATACGCAGTTTGTTGCTAGTTAGACCCTATCCACCTTCATCTACCCTTCATCCCTTTCAACGTAATCGCCCATGAAATATCAGTACTATGTACATTACTAATTACAGATGTTCACTGGCACAGTTCTGCCGTACGGCGACCACCCCTAGTGTTTTGTCCTCGGAATTCGATCAAAAAGGACTCAGCATCACCCCAGGGGAATTCTACTCGATTGGTGCAGACCATAAGTTTTTATCACCCTACAAGCAATATTGTTTATCGCTTTTTGGGTGTTCATTCGTGACGCTCTGTGGGCGATTTTGTGTGTTCGAACTCGCTGACCACTCCAGTCTGCCTAATATGACTGAAGCAGTGGACCATTGTTAAGTACATGAGGAAGCCCGAGTTCTCCTTTAATGAAGATTCTGTTGATTGACTCAAGGACGGTTTCTCAAATCCGTATCATTATTCCGGATAGTGTTGTCAGGTCGTGGAGCGCTGGCGTCACCGTCGTTTCCGCGTGACCTGGAATACCAATATGGTCGGTTTAGGCAGGGTACACCGCTGTTTGCGTTCATACTTCAACTTTTCTAAGTGCTTTCGTCATGGTAGGTCATACATCCT
>NW_008751698.1:1184024-1265856 GCF_000715545.1 Opisthorchis viverrini | reverse complement strand
ATATATATATAGTCAGCCGTTCGCCACCGTATGATAGTCATTAGAACATTAACTGACAAATCTCCATGCTTCCATGTCACACAGGGTGTGAAAATACAGGTTTGTATTTTTCACCAGATCACCCGAGAATAAGCAAGATGTATGGCCTTTTTGACACTGGAATTACCAGTTTCGATCAGATAAAACTTCTAGTCAACCAGTGGGTACCAAACTAGAACTGCTCCACAGCTTTACGGCCGGTTCGTGTTTTGGGTTTATATAGACTTATGGCATTCTCTGCCGTCTTCCTGTGGTCAAGGTCGATATTTCTTTCCCCGAACCTGTTGGTAACAGGGCAGAGATACCAGAACATATTAAAATGGATAAGGAGTATTCTGTGAATACGTGCAGTGATCTTGATGGTCCATTTTTCAGAGGTCAACTGGAGCAAAAAGTAACGATATAGTTCTAGTTTTAAGTCAGCTTTGATTTTTCTGCTGTTTTAGATCATTACGTTCCTCCTCAACGTTTGTCATGTGCTTCTGGTGGTCACTGATAATCTGAGCACAGCTCCATCTCAGTTATACCGTCTGATTGATCGTGCCGCCGCGCTGAAACCAACAGTCTACACACCGTCTGTTCTCCCACATTCTGCATTTGTCACCGTTCTGTCGCAAACAAACCGTCGGGGAAGCGGTCTACCCAATGGCATAGCAACCAAACACCAGAATGCACGACATCAAGTTCAAGCATCTAAATTGGTTAGTGCAGCTGGATCGGATGTTCTCCAGAGGGACGTGGAACTCAATGGAGCATATCAACAACCGCAAAGTGAAGATGATGATGAGGCAGATGACACAGTTGGTGAACAACCCAGAAGTGCTGGAGTAGGCTCTGATGGTTTGCTAGCATCGGTGGGACCAACCGGTTTGTTGCACACTCGAAGTCAAGATGCTGGACAGCCCCTTGAGTCGGAGTCTGGTGACGTGGTGGACGCACTCAACAGACTCAAAAGTTAGTTCGAATCAGTCGACTCTCGGAAATTGTAGACCAGGCTACTGTGTCAATCTTTGCAATGTCGCTGGCCATCTAATTGTGGAAAGATAATTTATTTATTGCTTCCGTGGGCCCTGATTCGGTAGGCTTACTGGAACTCCTGCAAGTAGGTTTAGCTGGATGTTTGTTGAGCTTCGTAGTTTTTTCAAAGAGTCTTGTTATTTTTGGGATTCGACCGTCTCGAACTAATCGAGTTTGAGATGGATAGCAATGCGCACAAATAAGAGAAGCTGAGAAACCTTTTAGTCATGAGTTAAATCGTACAGTGGTTGCGGCTCTCTGGGACAAATACCCCAAAGATTGCAGAAAGTTGTTCTCGTTTGAAGCTTACGGCATTTTTTGTTCGAGTCGCTCAGTGCAGACTGGAGGTCACTGAGGTTAAACGCATTCGTCCTGTCTGATGGAATGTTCACCCTTAGGAGGAGTTCAAGCTTAAAGGCCGTCTTAGAAAAATACAGTCCGTTGTTCAAATTTAGTGAAGCATGTCATTGTTACTTTGTGACTCTTGTGTATTTCGTTACATTTATGGAATAACTAATGAGCTATTTCAAGCAAATTTACGAGTCCGTTTTTACATGGAGGTTTTCATTTTCGGAAACACTGATGATTGTAAGATATTTATGCAGGGGCGATTTATTTGTTGACCACAAACCCGTTTAGAACATATAGTTCACAAAACCCATAGATATGAAAATGCGCATTTTTCATAAATCCTTTGATGCAACTCGGGGTTCACATACAGGAGTAAATAAGTTAGTTTTTGAAAATATGGAAGCATTATTGCAAAAATTGGAAAAAAATATTCAGCATTCTACCTGCTTGACTCTCTGAGGCGTCCTCACTACGTACACGCGATGGATAGTGTCTGCTACGAACGACGAATGCAAACGGTGTCTAATATAGCCATCTTTGTTCTGCTTGCCAGGTTATGTAGGCACAGGATTCCGCTTGTGGTTCCTCTAAATTTTCTGACCAACCCACTTTATCGCACGTCACTTCTAATCAGGCTTGTGTATCTGCTTTAATTCTCCCCCACTTTCACTCCCGTTTCAGCCCTTACTGACTATTCAGCATCACTAATTCACGTGTACAATCAAGCACCTGCTGCCGCTTTCCTGGATCCTGTTGTACGCCAGCGACTAAGAATGTTCCGCCAACAATTGCTTCCCATGTTATTTCCTGGTTATCGACGTCTGGCTGCACTAATCGGAGTTGGACCGCAAATCCTTTCGGCTCATCTCGCCTCCAGGTCCCGTACTCAGGTTCCAGTTGCGACACTTCAGACAACAGAGGAGAATGTGCGCCAACCGCTCATGTCTTCTGGTGGATTGAAGGTTGGAGAGGGTCATGTTATTGGTACAGACGTAGGAGACAGCTGTGGTGCGATAGATGCCCGTAATCCATCGATTTGTCTTTCGGCTTCTGATCCTTCCATTGGTGGGATTGGAATGCGTGAGGACGGTCACCCGGCCAGTTCACTCCAGCTATCCTCTGCCCATGAACTGCACAGTGGTCAAACACCGTTAGGATCAGAAGTCGCTGCAGACGAGCGTCTTTCAGACAAAGTCGTCTTAGCGGATTCTTCTCCACTCACTGATGAGGTGGCTCCTCAGATACCTGAGCTTCAGGAGCAACCTTCTGTAGAAGGCCATTCACATGCTCCTCGGGAACAAGGTAGTTTTCTTGATTTTGGTTCACATTTGTTTAACCAGTTCCCATGACGCGGTACTTTTACGTCACTGTGGAAGTGTTAGACTTCGGTTTCACTCTAATTAGCTACCATCTATTCACGCCTGGGGTTTTTACTTATTTAGTTGATCCGCGAGGCCAACATGTTTTCTAACCCTACTAACTCATCCTAGACAGTCCGAGTAGCCAAATCTGAAACTATAAATCTGTATGTACTAAATGTGTCAGATTTGTTCGGTGGCTCAAACAATCTGCCAGTAGCAATCCTGATGTTCCAATCCATGGTTATTATTCAGTCGGTACTCTCCGGTGAGGGCACTTTCACTCTGTAGGACAACAGCGGTTACTCGTTTCAATAATTATGTCAAATGTTGATTTCATATATTGACTTGATTCTTGGGTCAGTTCATGCCCTAAGGACGTACTGTTGTTACGGTAGCAGGGAATGTAACTTCAACCACGGTCACTCTATCGTTTGTTTTCAAGTTAGGTCATGGGGGCGTTCAGCTGTAGCACCCTTCTGGTGCCTAGCTGCCATGCCATCCGAAGGAAGCACGAGGGCTGAGATGCTGCCAGGTTGCTCAAGACTAGACAGGGGAAGTCGAGTGGTGGAGGTCGGATTCGAACCACGGACCTTCCGGTCAGTAAATTTGCACTGTAACCACTTGGGCCATCTCCCCCCCCCAGTTAGGTCATTCCAAGACCGTCCACCTAACTTCGTGATAATCACTGCATGAATGGGGGCGGTATGTGGAATATCGTGGTATTTTGCAATTAAACTACTAGCCTCATATGGATCAAGCGAATACGCAGGTTAACGCTCTTCCGGCCGAAACTGTTAACTCTTATAGCCTAAAGTAAGCTCCAAATATCAGTTGGTATAATCTAAGTTGATTGTTGCGTGCATTTCCAACCCGTCTGCATATTAAATTGGTGTAAATTGGTGTAAATTGATGTGAACGAATTTCTACCATTCTTACCTTGGCCTCAACAAAAAAAACAGCCCCATTATTTAGGTGGCGTTTATGTTTCACCGAAATTCGTTTTATCCAGGTTCACAAAGAAGACTATCTGTGTTGAGTAGCTTCTGTTCACAATGAAAACCACATGTTATCACATTCGAAGAAATGGCAGCTAGTTGGGTTGTATGTGGAAATCACAATGCAAGTGGGCTGCAACAATAGGACGGAGGCCACTGGGTTAAGCATCACTTGACTGAGTACGCTTGTCCGAAATACCGATAGGGTCCAAAACGTTTCCGGCGTTGGACGTGAACGTCAAATGATCGATTTTCCTCAGTCCATCTGGGGGAATCCGGTCAGGATTAAACACATAGTTAAGTGCATTCCCAGAACTGCCCACATGTGCTTTGTGCTGTGTTATCATTATTTCATTCCTGATTCTGTACATGGAAAATACTAGTGGGAATCACGAATTTTTGACTGATAATCTGGGAGAATAGTTTTCCGTCTAGCTAACTGCTCCGTCTGTCAGTAAACCGGTTTAGATTCATGATTGACTTCGTTCTTTCTTGCCAGTTTCTTTGCACTGTAGTGAAGTTTACTGGTAGTCTTACGGTTGATAACTTAATAAATCAGGATTGTTCCCGTTTTGTCGAGTGTGTATTCACATGGATTCTGCAACAGCATTGTTCTTTACCATCGTATGGTTAAGTAAATCAGTGTTTGTAAACTGACTTGGGGATGAATCGCTTTTTTCCTCTCTTGTTCACATAATTTAGAGTAGTCGGGGACGTATAACTACTGTCTTAACTCAGCGCTGAAAGTACACTGAGTAATTCCAGCTAAACTGGTCCGAAGTTGTCTTTTTTAGTTCGAACAAGTAAGATAACGTGTTTTTTCCCGCCGAATGCTTGATGACGGTGAATTTCTTGTACGGGCATTGAAAAAACTGCCTAAGGGTGCAACAGCTATTCGTGCAAAATAAACATACTGTTTTTGGTAGTTTCTCTGCATCCTGCAGGTTCTGTGGGCTGGCATTACAACCATAAAAGCAATAATGATTCTATCCTCGGTGATTTATAACCCTAGTACGCAATGCCGCCATGAAGACGAAAATTTATCTCCTACTTTCTTCCACGTACACAGAATGTCGACTCCTCCAATCTCAGTCCTCTATCGCAACGGGTCAGGATACACCTGCTCAGCCCACTTCCGGGGACCCACCTGTGCTAGCAATCACGGAATCCCAAAGGTGAGCGTTATAGAGTGATCTTGCTGCAATTCGTCTCTAAATACTGTATTACTTCTTAGTGTCCCTTCAGGGGCGGAGGGGTCCATACAGTATCCTCTCAAGATGCACTCCCTGCCAAACGGCGGTAACAACCTAATCTACTACCCCTCTGGGAACTGATCAGCTTTAGGATAGACTTAACGCTTCTCTTCTCGTAATGACTTCTTGGAGGGGTTACTTTACGCAAAACCTTCGGATAGACCATTTTGGAGCTCAAGGTGATGCAGACGGTACGATGGGAGTTTCAGACCAAAAAGTTCGTGGCTTTAGTCCTAGACTTGGGTCATCTTAAAGCTCCCGACCTTCCAGTGCCTACCAGCTGTCAGAGAGGTAGCTATTTTTCCATTCCTCGCCTTGCCCTGCATTGTACTTATTTTATTAAGTGCTCCAGTTACTAGGAATTCCCAGTCTTCGTTTGTAGCTTACTGTCACAGCATAAGGTTTTCATTCTCGTCTGGTATCTCCTCCTTTCATGCCACTTGATCGGTCATCAAAATCCTCCTCATACTCTTAAATTTCAGTGGCCACCGACCTATACCATGTTGTCCAGTTAATGCAGGTTCGTCAAGCAGTGCAACACAGCCTCCTTTGTCTGATGCCAAAGAGGCTGATGTAGCAGCTGAATGTTATCCAATTCTACAGGCCGTTGAAGCTGAGTTAAGAGGCTTGCTTTGTCGTGTTCCGAGGTTGGCGATCGATCCATCTTCTCAACTTACTACGGGCGGCAGTGAACTCTACGGTGCTTCAGCGGATCATCCTAGCCTGTGGGATGGGGAGCGTCAAAATGCGGAGATGGCGAATATGACTCATCAAGTCCAGTCAGTACGGCGACGCTTCTTTAACATCCAACGTCGTTTGGATCATCCACGGATGTTTCTCATTCCTGTCGTTGACGATGAGGGTGAGTTTGCAACAGTGTTTTCCTAACAGATTGATCTCACAAGTTTTCGGAAATAGTTTTCACATGAATGGTTTCGTGGGAGACAGCTGCGGAGAACCTCAGTGTCCCCTCAGTGTCCACTACTCCCGTAGCAATATGATTGCGGAGGCCAGTGGACCGCATACTCCTCGACCTAATACACGAGTCTCCCAAGCACTGGCGTATTCTGTGGTTGCTGTGCCCCGAATGACTGTTGTCGCCTCTTTCCATGTTGGCAACCTTCAGGGTGACCGAAACAGTTAAATGAATTACAGTCTCTGGGAGGGGTAGCACATTTTACACCTCGAACTATGTGCTAGGCATAGAAACCCAACTAATGTTCTGTTCGTCTAAGCGTTCCATCAATTCTTAGCTTCAAGCACCGTAGTGTCTATTAGTTTTGTTGATGCGACATCTGTTTTATACACACTTTTGTCAGTCTAAATTCCTGTCGGAGCTAACGCTACCTGTCGTACCCCCTCTCTTTAAAATGCTGGAAGTTCTTCCAACATCTCTTCTAGCGTTGGGTACAGTATAGTCTTAGAACAGCATAAAGTAGGATCAAAATTTGAGATTAGTGGAGTATTTCATCCGACTAACGGGGGTCAACTACTCTGGGTCTATTCAATGAAATTGCCTGTCTTCGGTTTTATCTTCATAACAGAGGCTCTGAATCCGACCTGTTACCAGTTGTGAAGAGGTACTTTACCAAGATAGATCGGGGGGAGTTTTGGCAACAAGGTATACGAGTTTCCCATAGAGCTGTTTTTACACTTAACCAAAGGCTTGCGAGAGACATAACCTGGAATAACCCACCAGTTCAAGAAGTCTTTAGTTAAATGAGGGTCAGATTCTCCTATTTATAAACATAAGGCGAGATGGCTCAGTGGTTAGAGGTTGAATATAGTGACCGTAAGGTTCGTGGTTCGATCCCGTCCCCTTCATCTCGACTTCCCCTGTTTAGGCTTGGGCAACCTGGCAGTATCCCAGCCCTCGTGTCATGGCACTTAGGCACCGAAAGGGTGCTACAGCTGGACGATTTTTTTACTTATCAATGAGCATAACTCGTATCTAATCCCGTGGCTTGATGCTTACAGCTGGAAAACGGTCACTGCACTGTTTAAAGAGACTTCCTATTAATATAATGGGGAACACCTAATGAGCGCAGTTTATTTTACGGACTGACGTAACATTATGGGGTGTATCGAAACGAAGAAAAATTCAACAACATGGAGACTGTCCTAATACAAACAAATTGGTTGCTTGGTCACTCTCACGTTAAGTTGGTGTGACGAACTGCGAACATTTGTGTATGCAGATGCCCACTTTGGGATAGTTTATCAGGGGCCAGCATACTCTCGATCGAAAGCGCTATTTGTGTTGCTTTCCTGGACACTTGCGATATTTTGACTATTTTCACGTCATATTACATAGTAATAAACTCACGATAAGAGTAGCTGAGGGGACCTGGGCTATTCAACCCGCGTTCCAGCTCCAGTGGTTTCCGTGTTCAGACGCCTTACAAACATCTTGGCCGCATGCGCCGTTTTTGGTCATTTCCCTTCTCTTTCACACTCACGTTTTACGTATTCCCTCTATCTCCAGGTAATTCCCCTGTTGGTTGCCCAACTTATTCTGCCTCAGTCAAATCCTTGCAAGAAGCAATTTTATCCACGCCGAGGCAACATATGATGCCGAAATTGACGGAAAAGAAATGGTAACTTATCTGTTAGTTTAAAGCACGGCTAACAATATTCTTTTTTTTAGGATTTTGTATGCACAGAAAATGTGGGAAACCGTTTTGACCTCTCCTATTTTATCTGACTATCATTCTGTATTATCGACCTAATATAAAACATTTTCGATACTTTTGTCCGATTCTCCTGGGTAGAGAAAAGGTGCGCATAATCCCATTGATACAATGATTTGGGTTGTCAAACTTCAGAGCCCATAACCTTTCTGTCAGAATGGAAGTTATGAAAGTCTACTCTCATTCATATCCGAACAGATGTGGGCAGATGGTTCCGCTGTCCTTTGTCAGCTTCCCGGGGTAGTATTTCAGGAGAATGGAAATCAAACAAAAACCCAGACAAATATCTGGGTTTGTGGATTCTTACCTTGCGGTGGTAGGCAGTTTTGTATACTGTGTTGAGTTCGTTACTGTGAAAAAGTCCTGCAGCAGTCCTGTGTTGTTGAATCCCAGGCGTTTAGCTATGCCCCTCCGTTTCATGTTGTCGCTGACGCTAATGTGAATGAGAGCATCCCATTACTTCGAAGTTGTCTCTGCATCACACGCAGTCTTCAGATCACAGCTAGGACCTTCCGTACTCTTTCTTTTAAGTGCAATCAACTTGTTATGTATGACACGAACCCACGTCTACTGAAGGACTGTCCAGTTAATTCCCCAAAGGGGAACTAATCTCATCTTTGTAATATAAATCATATGACAAAGTTGTGGGCCCATCCATATATTCCATTATAACTTCACTACTCACGACCGGCGTAGAGTAATTTTTATTCAGCCATCCAATCGGGAATCAAACCGACTGTTTACAAGAATGGTTTCTTGACCAGCTGGCCCAGATTCACCCGAAGGTTAAACTGAAATATGAGGCCATTCAGTGTTGCTGTCTGGTTGAGGAAGATTTTTCTTCTAAGTCTCAATACCTTTGCAACCCACTTTGTCGCACTTTTACTGAATATATGCATAACACTCAGAGCAGCCACGCCGTTCTGGAATCATCCAGGCTTGCAAATTTGCACACTCACTGTAATAGCGTACTTTACAAAGTTTCACTTGAGCGTCTAGATGTATCGGTCAAGGGACTACTAGTATTTCAGTAACGCCAATCTGCCTATTTTTAAAGCCGTTAATATTTTTTTATTCAAAGAAAACAGTGCTTACCGTCAACCAAATGTCTGCGACGGCAGCCTAAGATATACATCGATGGCCGGCTCTACGGATGGTAATGGGAGCTCGATCTTTGCTTGTTTTTAGTGAGAGCGGTGAGGTGTTGGGTGTTATCGTTTTTGCTGGCAAATCAAAACTAAACACGGAACTTGCTTTAGGGTACTGTCATTTCTTGTAATAAGATGTGGGAGCTGTACTCGTTACTCTAGCGGTGTCGTTTCGCGCTGATTTACCTATCCATTAGCACAATCGTGATGGTGTTTTGACTGCACATACCTCATTTATGGCACTTGTCCTTAGTGTCAGAATGGAAGAAGAATACGTTGGCAAGGTGGTTACTTACTTTGTGTACAGCGATCTTCGACAAGGTCTGTTTACTTCACCACTGACGGAAACCGATTTGTCCGCAACTCTTGTTTTTCGACTTATGGTTAGCGAAACGGCTATGCGACTGCTGGCTCTTTCGTGTGCAGTTTTGTCAACGTGTGCACATAATTGTTAAGACTAACAACCATCTTGCTAATTTCAACACTGGATGCTCGGGAACAAAGTAATCAAAGGGTGAAATGGGGTGCGAAGCATGTATAGGGCCAAATACTTCACAGTCCCATTGTATCCCTTAATAAGGAACATTCGTTGGAGGAACCCAAGGCGCAAGTCATCTAATCCAGTAAGCTTATTCATATGCGCGTGGCCTACAATCTGTGGCTTACCTTCCCAACAGGATGGAACAGTGCTTGTTCCAAAGGATTTTGGTGATAAAAATGATCTATGCACACCTGCCGATGTGGTAATGTGCGATTGTATCTCGGTATGGTGAGTTTGTCAATCCTCCTACTTGTTACATCACTTTACTCTTTTCAAAATCGTGTAATCTTGGGTAGAACAATCTGACGTATGATTTCGACGAATACACCCATTCGCACATCAATTTGGTTTTCACGGGAGACTCAACTGAATCTCTCGTTTATGATATTCTACAACTGAATGTGCCGCACACAGGCCGCCTCATGTTTCAGTTGGCACGATATTCGAGATATCGCAGTATATTCCCGTAGAGGAAACTCTTCGACAGCCCAATATAGGTTTTGACCTTGCGGCTCATCCGGTAGGTTTTCGTCAACTTTATATTCTGCTTGAACCCGAATCGGACTGATTTCGGCAAATACATTCATTTGCATATCAATTTGGTTTTTACGGGAAACACCAGAATTCCTGATGAGCCTCTCGTTCTTCTTGACGAATTTCGGCCGCAAGCAGTCGTTTTCTACTCTGAGCCACAGGCTAATGGACGTACATGCAAGTTTTTCCTAACTCTGGTGAAGGCAATGACGTTTGGACTTGCCACTACAGGCTGATCTGATGGTTCGTCTGGTTTCGGAAACGCCAATCTTACCAAGTGTAGGTGTTCTATAGAGGAAAATGTTGGTAGCTCAGGTAGCGTAGATGGTGGTCGTTAGCTTGTTCGCTGAGCTGGGCAATTTGATTGCAAACGTTTCATCACCAATCGAGGTGACATCATCAGTGCGTTATTGTGGAGCGTAGTAGTGCGTAGCGGTGGGTTGCTGGTTGTGCGTTGGGTAGTGTTGTGCGTTTGTTAATATACGTGCTGCTAGCAGGGAATGACCTTTGTTCGCGATTAGTTGTTCGGTCGGGCGATTCCATTGGTTGCTCCGTCGTCCTGTGTCCCCAATCGCCGATGCCTACGTGACCTTTGAGCTTGGCATCCCCTGCCATCGTAATCTGGTCGATGCTAGAGTGACTTTTGTCCTTTCCAGTCCTGGGTTGTGACCTATATTGATTTGCCTCCAAGGAGTTCCTTGTTTCGTTGCTTGTGAGTGCAATATTCGGTCCTCCTTGAGTTTTCTGGTTGAGATGTTGGTCTTTTGCACGTAGGAGTGCGTAAATTGGGTCCAGTTCGATGCACCGGTTGATCGGATTTGCTCTAATACGCACTACCACGCTCCACAATAACGCACTGATGATGTCACCTCGATTGGTGTTGAAACGTTTGCAATCAAATTGCCCAGCTCAGCGAACAAGCCAACAACCACCAAGTGTAGGTGTTTTCTGTCGGTTCAGTTTCGACTAGGTTTGATGCCTTCCTCCATTCGGCTTCAGCTAAAACCACCCACACATCTTAGTTGAGGAGAGCTTCAGTTACTAGTTGAATCTGCACGTTCGTAATGACGGTCAACTTGGGCTGCGTAAGTCGTCGGTCAATGTCACTCCACTATGTTTCGACGGGCTGCCGATACGCGGGCCAGGTGGACGAGCCCGTTTGTTCACTTTCCCCAAATTCGGACCCGAGTTGTGCGTTTTGCTTCGGTTTTTCTTACCAGTAGGTGAAGCGCCAATGTATATTCGCTGGTAACAAACGAATGCGTGTGAGACACTCGGTACTTTGGCTTCCCATTCGGGGCCCTTTTATGTCTATCTTTTGCCGCCAACGTGACGGAGCCGATTTTCCTTGAGCTTTTTTCTCGAAACTACTAGTAAGGCGGTTAGTAGTTGAAAATATACGGGTTAAATAGGCGATGCTCAAGGTCGGTTTGAGAATATCCACAATCAGTTCGATGCAAATGAAGTCGCATGGGTTGAGAGTAGTGTCAGAAATTTAGTTTGGTTGGATTATGGTGGTTCGACATAACGTCCTTATCCGGACGTTTCGGCCACCGAAGGTGACCGGTCTTCACCAGAGCATCAAACGGTGTTGTTTTACCAGGGTCAGGTGATTCACACAGGATTTCTCACACCTTCAGAACGGTACTGTGTGGAAACTCTGGTGATTTACATTCGACTGGGACGGTGGCCTTTCTTTGTCAGCTGTCTGTCTAGGTTTAAGCACACTAACCAGACGCTTTATTTCAACCTCCAACTATAAACGTAGGCGTTTCTGCTCGATCAACCGAAGATACCTGTCAAATGCCTCTTTAGTGATTTTAACTGTTTCACACCCACAGAAGGTCATACTTGGGGACTGAAATGTCGTAGAACGAACCGCGGTATGTAAGTTTGTCTTATTCCATCATAATCCAACCAAACTCAAAACCGGTTAATCACAAACGTTATTGGGAAATTGATTTCCGATTCCCTAGCTGACAATTCAACTCGCGTTTTGAGAAGTGAATCTGTCAGAGTTTTTCGGCATGATTATTTCAAACTGTCGCCAGCAGAATTCTCACAAACACCATATCAACTCTTTGATTTATACTTGTCTCTCTTCTGTCGGACCATCGTTCTTATGTAGGACTGTATGTGTATTTAGTCGAGCAGCATTTTATGCTGCGCGAGGTCTTCAGTATGAACAGTCGATCGATAAATTTTCGTATCCCGGTAGTGTTAGGCAGCCCTCAAGGCTGTACAAGTTGGGTGGTGGTTTTGGCTTTCATCTTGGTCAAACGCTGCATGCAAGGTAGCGTTTTCGTGAATCTGAAATGGTTCGCTTGAATTATTCGTTAAAGACCTTTGTAATAGTAATGCAAGAAAATGTGTACTCTTTCGCTACAATCATAGAAACGTACGAAGCTGGCTAGGTTGATTTTAACTCCTTCTGGATCCACTGAGCTTCACCGTTCCACTGAACTGTTTGAACTTGTCGCCCAACTAGGCTGTTCTCGTCTTTGCTGACGAAATACATCTGTATGAATCTTCCAGATAGTGTTATGATCAAAGCTAGGACACTCCGGAATCCTGGATGTCTTTTGTCCTCAAGCTTATGCGTAACATGGTTTTGGATCAAGTGACTATGGTGTATGCACAGCAAAGGCGTGTGCATCCAACCAAGTACTTTCCAAGTCATCAAACAAACTCCCAAAAGCACCTGGAAAACAAAGTTCATTAGTTAACCCTGGTTCCAACAGATTCAAGTTCAGTTCCCAAGTTCTTTGATCGTGCTGATTTATAGTGCTCCTCTCAACGTGTGACATTCTCAAGACCACTGTAATCGCAAATCCGCTCTGTTGAACGGACCATTATTTTCTTAAGTTTAATTTTATTCTTCGAATTCCATTATTAATAATGTTGCACATATACTTTTCCTTCGCAAGAATTCCTTTCATGTTCTTGATCCAGCTGATTTGGGGGAAAGTGATGTATGTTACTCCTGTAATTTGAGAAAATGTCATTGGTTTAGAGTTTACGGTTGTTATTCCGCTGTGAACTCTGAACGTTTGCGAGAGAAAGCACTCCTTTATGGAATCGTCACAGTGGGAGGGGATGTGGATACGTCCACCATATTGTTGCACCCACATATCTGTGGTCGTAAAGCAGCTAACTCGGGGATCAAACCGGATCAAACAGAGGACGATAGTAGGGCATGTCATCCACACTGTACCAAATGGATAAAGCAGCTAACTCGGGGATCAAACCGGAGACCAGAGGACGATAGTAGGCCATGTCATCCACCAATTGGCTGCTCTGGTAGCATTTCTTTATCGCTTGGTATTGCGTGTTGGATGACACAGTCTGCTGGTTTATTTTGAATCGATCCAAAGCGTGTATATGTGTATGTGTGTTTCCCGGTCGCACTATCATCTGAAGACTATGGTTGCATTATCCTTGTGCTGAACTCACCTGACGCCGGTTATACGAAATAATATCAGAGCCAGTTTACACACATACTGACTACTTCCGTTACACTCTGTATACTACTCGTTCAAAGAAAAAGTATCTATCTGCATGTTTTGTGTATCATTTGTCATTTACTTTTTATTTGTTTTCAGATAGTCCTGTTGCCTTCCTACCCTTCTTCTTGATTACACCGAGTGCCGCCATTGGTGATTGCTTGAAATGGAACCTTTCGATCTGGTTGTTGTTCTAGAACAGCAGCTAAAATGTATTTTTCGTTTAGAAGGGACAGACCATACTTTCCATGTTGTCTGACAAATGAGCTTTCAAGGCGTTTGCTGACTTCGATTCTAGTCGGATGAAACTCAAATTTTCTGGTCGTAGTAATTTGCTGCTACAAACTTCCTGCTTACTTGAAATGCCCGGGTTAAAAAACATAGGTAGGGGAGTTTTGACCTCCAGCTGTTTGTCACCCGGAACCAGTCAGAAACTGGATGGCTTGTTTGATAGGCCATCCACTTTGCACAATGTCCTATAGGCATTCTTTTCGTATATATATCTTACAAGAGAGATCAAAGGTATTTAATTGTTGATAGAACATACTGGTCAGTTTTGCGTATGTTCTGTTGCAACGCGATTTTCCGGTCTTCCGTGGATTACTTCTTGTCATCTGATTAGCTACTAGATCTCCGCTTTCAAAAATTCACCAATTCGAAGTCTCTGACTATAAATGTGTGGTGAGATTCCAGTGAACGTCTACCTACTTTCGGATAACTGTTATTTTGGTGTGGAGCAATAATTAAAAATCGATATTAATCAAGATTGTGACCAGTAAACGTTGCGCTGGATGAACGAAAATACATGAAGCTTCCCCATTCATTACTCAGCTGGAGTTAAAATATTGCAGCTTGATTCGGTAACGTGCTGGAACATTGCTATTCTCTAGATATTTAAAACCAGCATTAAGCAGAGGCTTACTCTCTTGATCTGTGTCCACAGTTTTTTTCCGAACATGAGCAGATTCAGAGTTAGCGTGAGTTTCGGGCATTAATTATTCGATGGAATAGGGCTCAGCGTGGACATTCCGTGACTATGTGGCGCTTGAGAAACCGTATCTGCTAAGCGATGTGAAGCTCCGTAATTAGCTGGACAACATAAGGTGAAATACATTAGGGAGAACTCGATTGTGGCAGAGAACCGCATGCCAGTAGACTGGTTGGAAACGCCGTCAGGAATTTATATGAAGTCTATACATAGAGCATGAAATGCTTGAGAGCCACTCGAGTTTTTCCTTTTATGAATATTTTGTCCTTTAAATGAAGCCAGTTTATATTGAAAGGCCGAGAGGCACTGCGCAGCTGTTTCATCCTTGTTGAGAACCGTGAGCAGTGCGCACCTCACGAAACTCCGGGTAGTTTCGAATCCGCGGCCTCCCGAATGGTGGTTTGAACACAACTGTTCGGTCGCTGCCGATGAGCATTGGGATAGCATCACTCACCTATTAGCTACGGGGACTACATCACGTGGTCACGTGTCGACTGGTTGCCCGAGTGACGACATCTCAGATGGAAGTTTTGTTTGTCTTGTGTAAATATTTATTCTCTAATTCACTTGTGGATTGACAGCAGAATTGGGAGATTCGGCAATTTTCAATTGACATTTCGTTCTATCAGCGGAAGCAGTCTATGATAAAAAAACCACGTTCAAACCTCATTAAGAATCATCAACAAAGCGCGCCTCAGGAAGTTTCGAAACCGCTACCTTCCTACCAGTGTTTGAACGTTTAAGCGTTTGTCTACGAGCGGCTGAACAGCACTGTGATTAACTCTCACTTGTACACTGGTGGTACTAAAAGGAAGTGTGTTTTTCAATGGAGGTTCCATTCCTACAATGAAGCCCTGAGTTCCACCTGACATGGTTTTTAAACTTGGACTACAGGTAACCAACTTCACTTTTCTTGGACTTGTCGTTCGTTTCGAACTTGGAATCACAAATCCTCACTACTACACACTTTGCTGTATGCGTTATTGCTGTACTATCAGTGATGCTAGTACCGTTAGTTTTACCCGAAGAATGTTACTACGGTGGGAAGCAGTGAACCATTGTCATGTGCTTAGGGATTGGTTTGGGTAGAACTGGCAGATTCATTATCGGTTCGTTCTAAGGTCAAATTTGCTACATGAGTGATGCTAAAAACTTGATATATTCAATCTTATTATATAGGTCGCTTCAATGGAGACACGTGAAAAATGTTACATAGCATTCTTACCCCTGAACAAGATTGAATGCTGCGAAGGGTTGCTATGAAAACAAGTGGATCGATAAATGTCCCCTCCACTTTACCAGATATGCTTCAGAAAGGATGTTTGAAATCAGAATAAAGTGGCGTGTGAAACAAATTACATTTAAACAGCCACGTTTCGGTCTTCGGACGATTTAGCTACGGTGGTTGCCCGGTGTAACACCGGACGATTTCTCGGTGAGGATAATTCTAATTGAGAGGATATTCAGTGGTGATTGTATCGCGCAATGAAATTTCATTTGTATACCGTTTTTTCGGCACTTCTCGTAAAGTATTTCCATTATGGGTAGAGGCGTCCTGTACTGGCGTGTCTTGTGATCAGTTTAAAGTAGTTTGCACGCCCAGACATCAAAGGAAATTTTCCAGACTGTCTCTGTTGAAACCGCAGTTGTAGTCCGTCTTATTCGGGAATGCTGCTTTCTGCCTGCATCACAAACGGTGGTGATCGGTAATCAGAATAGAGAATCATGCCACTGGTTCAGTTTTCCAACGTTTTCATGAAACTTGTGGAATGTACCATCACAAATGAATATAACGATGTGCAGAATAACGAAACACAAGGCTTTCAAATTTCTAAAGCATCGCAAATGTAGAATAATGGAAACAGGCCCCTTAGAGTGACAATATTTCATCCACCAGGAAGGGCAGCCGGCAAAACAAAAATCCATTTGTTCACGGCCGTAAATTTCCACATCGTTTTGGGAGTACCCACTTAACTCAGAATGAATAGGTATGACAATCCTGAAACAATAGTATGCTGTGCTTTTGAGATAAACGATATTTTCGCCTCATTGGGACGTCACTCGCAATATTTCCGAAAAAGGTGTTTTTACTAAGTTTACTAGTGCGAGGAAAACCTTATCACCCGAAACAATGGGCATAAGCATAATAGGCAACACAAGAGAGAAGCACTTTTTAGATAAATATGAAGTTGCAAATGTGTGAATCCTTCGTTGAGAAATTGCTGTGGGAGCAGCGGGAACTCTGTTCAGAAACGTAGGAATTCTTAATTACAGGATCTCAGTTTCTGATGAAGTACATCGCGGTTTAATACTCACTCGCTTACTTTTCTCGATCATTGGTTCTTTTAACTGGCCAGTTCACTTGAGTGTATGCCATAATACTCGCATGACGTAGCTTAAAGACAAACAGGACGTCTTTGAAATAATCACCTCAACGCTATTTATTGGTCAGTTCACTTGGTCTCCGCTGTCAAAGTTTCACTGGGAGACCAAATGTTCCTCGTTGGATCAAAAACAGAGACTGAAGATATACACACGCCGGTGCAATGGGCTACTGCGTGCGCCCCAAGTTTTGGTTGTATCGATTACTTAGTGAGCATTCCGCGTGCTGTTAAACACAAGGAAACTTCTGGGGTTTTATACTGTTACAGTTCAAGTTGACAGGAAAATCGGAATTTGCTCAGCACTTACACATACATTTCTAAGCAATTAACAGATTTTAAAGTTTCAATAGGGTCTTCACCCAACAAGCAAAGTGTAGCTGCGTTAAAAAGCTGGGAAGCACTGTGCAGGTGCCTTATCCTTTTCAGATGAAACAGTACCTCGCGAGTCTCTAAGAGGATCCGATTGGCGGCTGGACATCATACCATTCGGACACGGGTGGCCCATCAGCGGTGTGTGTTTAACTCCAGCATCAGTCACTCAGGTCTAATTGATGTAACATTGATAGGTTGATAGGCATTGATAGGTATCGACAGGAGGTTTGAGTAAACACTATTCATATTTAATACTTGTGTGATGTGATACTTTCTTTGTTACAAACTATAAGTGGACCGCTCGGAAAAAAATTCACACGCTAGTTAAGCCCCAAGTTAAGAAATTCACTCCCAGTCATTAGTGGATCAAGAAAGCTGAGTACAGTGCGTGAATATTTTTCCTGTCTAGATGCAGCTTGATCAAGCTAGTGACTGACCACTGTCCGTCAAGTAGTATATCATTTGTGAGACGCTTCACTGCTGATGGTCTCCAGAAAGGATGGAACGTCTGTATACCGTCCCTGGACGTTTTGCCTTAAACTGGCTTCACCGGATGGATGAAACCGCACTGAACCTTTTGGGTTTTCGAACTAATCCGGACCTTCTTTGTGCCCAAATGAGTGCTAGATACCCAAGTTCATATAGCTTGTGGCAACTGTTGTGATTAGTAAGAATGACGGGTGGTTATCATATTGAACATGAGTAATTCTAATATCCTAAGTTGCTTACGTAACTGCTAATCAGGTAACCTTATAGCACACTCAGCAAAACAGCTTGTTCATTCTTTATGATCACGATTGCGCGAGATTCTTTCTAGACTGTTTTTCAGTCAATGAGAATCTGCAAAAAATCGAAAAATAGTTTTCGGATCGATATTTAGGCAATCTGTCTCCCTAGGTAGGCGGGGCAATCAGCGCTATTGCGTGTGATTCGACGTGCTGGTCAAATTATTACTTCACTTTGGTTAGACTTCAGGATACAAAATCATTCAGTGATAATTAAGTTAATCTGATTATTACTAATGGGAATGTCATTTGTCCCCCACTCGTTTCAACAATGGGTCCCTTGTCGAATGGAACTAGAATAGGCTTTCATAAAAAAACACCTGGTGTTTGTGGGTGATAGATCCCACGTGATTCGGACAGTTGATTGCATTTACTTTGAATTAATCTCACAGGATCGGGTAATCAAAACGTTTCGGATAATTTGAAGACGTATCGTTTCACGATCGCTCCGATCTGTGACCAGTAAATGAGCTCTCAAAATGACTCATGTGTATGTTGGTTCTTTTTAACGGTCAATAGCTTACCAGTATGAACGAACTGAGTAGCTTGTGTTACTGACGGTTAGAAAGCGGATTGGGACAAAACCCTCCCTCAAGTCAACTAGAAATTGAAAATCACTATCTTTGCCTCTGATTTCTGGGCAGTAATTTTGATATTTCCGCGAAAAGGATCTAAAGTATGGTGATGCGGCGAGAACTCATGCTGGAATGATTACCCTTCTTTCAGTTCTTATTTGTCCTTAACAAGATTCACCCCGGCCGGAATAACTACAATAGCTCTTCTAATGGGTTTAGCGATTTTTAGTTATTGCTGTGGTGGTTTAATCAAGTGGGGTGGCATACCGCCCAGGTTGACGAGCAAAAAATTGAGAAAAAGTGTCTACTGTCCTTCACTTCTGACCAGAGAGTTATTGCTCCGAAAGTAATCCAGACGAGAAAAATTATGCAGCGGGCAGCTTGAGCTTACCATGCTGAAAGGGTTCACGCATCCCAGTAACTTACTAAGTTGTATTGAAGGAAGGTCATAAAGGCTAACTATGGTTTGAAAAAAGTTAGGTTTCTAATTACACCATCGGTTAGCTGTCCTGATTGAGTCTACTTTTTGAAATTTCGACATCTCTGGTAGTTTCGGGCCAAACATCGCTGCAGTGTGACCAACCTCTTGAAACAAGGCTTTGGTCAGTATGCCTTGTTGCTGTTTATCTTGGTTTCAGCTTCTCAGCGATTCTGGTTCTGCGTACCACTATCAACTTTTCGTGATCTCAGCCTTACTTTTGTAAATCTTTCAGGCAATATGGCAATTACAGGAGTGGAGGGAACGAATATTATCCGGTAGCATCCTGTATATTTTTGTTCATCCTTCTCCTGGTTGTCTACTAGCAGAGGAACCCACGGAACTCAGCGATGATGCGGTCTGTTTAATGCACATGCAACTCAGAACCATGTGTATAGGGATATCATTCATATACGTTTTGATAGTTTGGATTTCGTTGCAATTTCGTCGTCCAGTTACGTGTAGTATTCAGTATGCATACCTCTCGAATAATGTTAAAAGCCAACCCATCAGATCTCCGTTCAAAAAGCACCTGTCCACTAAATGTCTTTTGGAACAATCCAGGTATGAAAATCAATATTTGGCCGTGTTTTCTAGATACGTCTAAGGCCTGGCACCGTGGTGAACTGTGTACTTGGGCATACATAAGTGAATACTATGTTGTGTGCTTCTCGAACAATATCACATATGTGACAAACGTGTGGTTTGTGCGCCGGCTCGAGTAGATGTAGGAAAACAGTGTGAGAAGATGCAAACATTTGATATCGTCTGGTTCAAACACGAACAGCTCTGGTAAAAATAATCACCCGAAGCGATTAGATAGTGTCACTGTAGCGATCAGTGATCGCATTTACAAGCTTCAGTTTTGCGTGCAAATCGCTTTGTACAGAATCGCTGATCACCGGCGACTGAATCACAGTTATCCACTTGTAACTGTCAGCTTCAGAGTAAGCTTTACCGAACAGTTCGTTCCTTTCATAATCGAATTCTAGCCAGACTGAATTTGTTTCCACTATACTAAAAATTTTCTCTGTTGTTGTTGATCCAGCCCATGCCTTATGGGTACAGCTGATTTCGTTCATGTTTTGTCGTTTGGAATGAAGGCGTCAGAAATTTACGGACGCAAGTAAATATAAATCGAATTTATAAATTCGGCTTGGACACCAATATCGACATTTTCTGAAGGTATGCTGTATAGAAAACCCAGAATGAGGTCTTTGGTATAGAGGGGAATCCTTAAAAAGTTTCTTTCTAGTAGATTCTGGCGTGCCTTGCACAGTGTACGTATTTTATGCTGTCCAGGCATGAAAACAAAGCCTTCAAGGGATATTTGGATCAGTTAGCGTACTTAATACAAGGTCAGAAATGGAGTACACGGTTGTTCACCTTCAGACCAACTATCTTCCGAAGAGGATAGCTAATATGATGAAACTGCAATACAGTATACATTTTTCTACGATTAGCCTTGCATCATTTGCCCCGAGAATGATTCCCCCTGAGTGCCACGATGTCAGTTTACATGACCGCTTGCACGCGAACGATACGACACCAGAATTTAAGGAGACCTTTGTCGAAGTGAATAGCCAAAGGAGTTTTATTTAGTGTAGAGGTCAGAGCCTGTTGCGGATAGAACTTGCTCGTGGATCTTACCGGTTATTGCAACAATTACAGTTCACTGTCATAACTATGTTGCAATGAGCACGATTGACTCAACAAGTTTTGGAAATGCGATTCGTCACAACAACGGTAGTAAAATTAGTATATGATCCATTGATCACTGCCAGTTTTTCACTGCTGGGACAGATAATAAACGTAGCATGTTTGCTATCGATATCAACCAATTCGCTGTCTGTTCATCCTCAAATCCCGAGGGAGTGCTGTCTAACAAAGTCGACTTGTATCGTGCCTGGCCACAATGCTGAAAGTATCCTCACACACGGAGTTGTGAAATGATACTTCGATACCTGAGATGGACCAAAATACGTTACCTTTGAACAGGCATGCCTGTCTTTGGTTCACTGCCAAGTGTTGAGCGAAGTACTTAGAATAGAAACCTATACGAGTGATTTATTCAGAATATTTTCCACCCCGAGTTTACTTCAACTTCTATTTGCTATTCCGACGGATTTATTAGAATCTAATGCACCATAAACAATCGTTTTGATTTTATTCCTACTTTACACGAATTTTTCCCAGCAGTGTTTTCGAATCGCGTTGTCCAAAACGTAGTTCATTTTGCTCCGGGTTGGGGGCGATCTGTATGCTGTTTACAACTGAATCCGATCAATCAGCTACGCAAATCATGACCGTTACGAAGCCTCAAAAACAAAACCAGTTCAGGGAAATTCCTAATTTTTCGTTAATAATCTGATGTTACCCATTACTGAGGTTTCTACCATGGAATTATGAGTCACATGTAGGTCGAATGATCTCGGATATCAAAAGGAGGAATTGGGTTCGAAAGTCTACGGTATTATTAACAAAAAAATAAGCGAGATTATACAACGAACTTCAGTCGTCCACGTTCGTGGCACCAACTATTGCGCAATTCTGTCAATGACCGGCAGTGTTAGAGTCGCACACCAGACAACGGTGAGTGGGATGTTGGCTTAGTGGTGTGGATTGTGATAGTCCCTTCCGAGGCCAGTCTCGTGATCCCGATTGGGGTTGGGATTACACGAACATGCATGAGTAAGTGGGTGGACCACGCGCATTCACACATACGCACATGCTAGTATACCATTGTCGGGGCGCCTCTGCGGTAAGGAAACTGGCGAGTATGAATGATGACGTCAAGTTAGATTCAATAACCACGTTCTGTTTGCCTGTCTTCAGAGGAACGTTTATCACACACCAAAAGGTGGGCGAAAACAAATTCTGCTTGACAAATGTGTAACTAGATTAAGAAGATTGTTGCATACTATGAGGATGATGGCTTCGGGCCACATTGGTTGATATTTCTAGTGGATTCTTGCGTACACCCTCCCAACAAAAACTCTTTTCCCACTGCTTTTTATGTGCGGGGTGCGTATTTCATTTCTCGCGGTCAAGAAGAGCCAAAGCAACGCCAAGTTATTGCGACATATGCCTTCTATTCGTGGTGCCACGATGGATCAGCGGGTTTGTTTCAAGATGTAAACTGTTACAAGACATGACTGTAAAAGGTAGTTTAGCTGAGCTTTTACAGCTGACATGCTGCGGGCCAAGAAGTTGAGCAAAACGCAAGTGGCAAAATGATGAGTGAGCTGTATTAGGACATCATTTGTACGAACTTCTTCATATATGTATAGCGTAGTCACCACAATCGATGCAGGGCAAATCAACAACGGGTTGTGCCAAACTCCTGAGTTTTAGGTTTGTCCATAAATGGATTTGCCATATGTGGATAGAAAGTGGACCTTAATTATGTTTTGAGATCACTGTGCCATTTTACTTTTCAGTTCATAAACAGTTCGATTTCTTGGTCACTAAGACGTTAGCGGGCGCTAACACGATGCTGACATGACGTACATGACCGCTGAATCGTGTTATAACTTCACTTCTAACGTCACCATCAGGTTGAGCTCAAACAGTGATGCGGAACTTATTTAGACTTCTTCCTGTGCTTCGTTGAACTTCTCCTTTCGATCGTAAGACAAGGCATTTTTAAGGCGGGATACCTCAACACGTCCAGGTTCCCCCAATACTGGCTGAAAAAAGTTTAGCTTAAAAGTAGTCACTTCACGCCCTAATGAAACCACCCGTCTGACAGAAAATAACGCTATACGTAAGAGTTCGCGTGTCTAAGCCCCACCAACGGGCTCCGTTTCTTGTTAAGTGTACATTGATTCACCCTGAAAAAACAAGTCATCAAAAGCATCATCAAAATCAAAGCATTTGAACAGATCACAAATCGTATGAATCAGAATTGTAGTGCTCATCTTGACTAGGGTATTTTGACCTCCGCGTGTTAAAGCAATCTGTTAGAACGATCATCCCGTGCTGGTCTAAGAGAACTTTTTCGTTCAGTAGCGCTTGATTCGGCAGTTGACCTGGCCCATGTGCTACCTCCTGCTCCTAACAGGTAAACACAGATGTGCATGGAATTACCAATTCGTTTCGAGTAAAGTGGCAATATACGATCGCATAGGTTTGTTACAAAAACGTCGATCAAGCAGCAATTTCTAAAGACCAGTTGGTAGGAATTAAAAGCGGTTGGCTGACACATACGACAACTAAAAAGTGACAGGTAAAAAACAACGCAATAAAATAAACGGCAGCAAGAGAAAGATGGATAACCAAGTAAAATAAATAGCAAGGGAGGCTAACATAAACCTGGTACATGGACAAATGAAAAACAAACGTAACACAAGAGAACAGCTACTGAGGCAGGGATCTGTGGTTTGACTGACGTCAGAGTACCGGTATCTCTAATCCACATCGTAATTATGTTGCCCATTATGCTTAACTTTCGATAAAGCCAAATCACTTTATGACATCAGAGACCACTGGTTCATTGGGTCACTGAATCAACATTGATTTTCTTTTGATCCCCGTCGACTAGCCGTCTTGGATTATCATTAAATTATGCCATCAGGCCGTTTTCTGTCAGTTATCTACTTCTAGCCAAAGTGCACACAAGGGCACTAAGCCTTGTAAAGAAAGAGCTGGCTGCTCACCTCATCACTGATTTTGGCTACAATATTGGCAGAAAATAACCGACAGCTTAGATGTACAGAAGCCATATAGTGGTGTTTCCTGAGTCTGGTTTCGATGGTGCTCAATAACATCAAAGCTCGAGCAAGCCAGTGGGAGCTTATTATCATATTGGATAGAATCTCTCAAATACGCCAAATGTGATAGCGTTTCTGATGAGCTCTTCTGGTGAAAAACAGGGAGAATTTGAGTGAAATTGCAAATGGTAATTAGGATGGAACGTGTGACTATAGTAATGAATCATTTCTAATGTCGTCTCCATTTCATTCACACATAGATGGGGCTAGCTGCGTATAGGTGTATGCCGAGGCAAGATCAAAGACCATTTTAATGACATGTCTAGAACCACTATGCTGGGAAGACTGGGCCGTCTGCTTCGGTAAAGCTTGAAGGTAATATGGAGTATGCAGAAACAGCACAATCAATTTTGACAAACGCAGGTAGCTTGTGCATTCAAATTGGTTTGATGAAAGTAAGCCTGATGGAAGGATACAGTGGTATTTTGCTAGCTANATATATATATAGGCGACAGATAACCGTTCAGTTGTGGCACTTATTCGGTGCTTAGCAGCCATGCCACCCGGAGGAAGCACAGAGTCTGAGATACTGTCCGCTTTCCCAAGCTCATACAGAAGTCGGAGTGTATCGATCTGGTTCGAACCACGGACCTGCTGGTTGGTAAATTCGCGCTATAACCACCAAGCCATAGATAGATATAAGGATAGGTAGATAGAGAGATAGATAGATGGCTAAGGGGACCGTGGGTGTCTTCCAGAATCGTAGCAGTCGTTGGAAAGTTGGTGACCAAGCTCGGCAAACAATTCATCAGCCATAGGATTGAATGCCACCGGATGGAGATGAGCAAATATGTAGCTACCAGCATTTGTGCATCTTCTGGTTACTCTTATCATATCGTTAACCATAATTTATACTTGGAACGACATATTCTGAAATAAATTATTATGGAGCTTCTGTCCGCGTGGGGGAGGGAATTTTTATCGACGTTAACGTACACACTTTAAACAAACCCACAGTTCATGGCCACCAAACTCGGCCCCTTCTTCCAGGGGGCAGAGTAATCACACTTTATCTTCAGATATTAGCACCTTTCCTGGACGACAAATCTGCAGGACAGCCCCGGTGACAGGGATATCAAATACTTGTAGCAGTTTCTTAGGCCTATTTTCAACTTGATGAGTGAGGATAATCAATATTCCTAGACAATACGGGAGGAATTGCACGTGGGTTTGAATGTATGGTGCATTTGGAATAGAAAAATAGAGTAGTTAGCCACCAAAAACTTAGCTAGAAATCTGAAACCATGGTTACTGTCTAGTCTCGAAGTGGAAGTTAACTGATCAAACTGATGTATACCAAATTTTACAGTGTCGTTTTTTGTGTCAGTTCCCGATTTCAGAGTCAGCAAGCGGCAGTTCTTGGAAACTAATGTCAAATATAGTAGGCATTTTGATGGAAACCGAATGAAATCAGGTTAGATGTGATAGAGGAGTAGTTCCAAATAGAATACATTCACCTGTCAGATTGTGGAGCATGAGTTACAAAGTCATTCGCAAGGTTCTCCAATTTCGCTTCAAGTTCGAATTATGTACGGAAGCCGATTAATGGTAGTGATTGAAGAACACTGTTTAGAGGAATTCTCTGGACGACTAGGGTGTGCTCTCAGTTATAAGCGGCTAGCTTGATGTGATTTTATGTCCAAAAAAAGAGAGAAAATTTTGAAAGAAATCATATATTTATTCTTATGGGAAGACGAGGAGTTACGGGAAGGGTACAACTTCAATGGGGAGTTTCTTTCATGTCCACGTAGATACGCATGGAATTGGGGACATTTTCATCCACAGTGACGAAGATTAACATGGTAACAGAGTGGTCCCCATGCTGCATAAAGACTAATGGTACTACAATACTTTCGAGCAGCAGTGAGCGCCTGAAGGGAAGCGACATGAACAAATATATCAAACGCAACCTAATTCGGGAGAGCTGCAGCTGATCGAATTTGAGCATTATGCATAGAGAGGTTGACGCGTCGAGCTGCCGTTTAGCACATACCGTCGGCAAGTTATCAAACGTCGTTCTATCACACTTTATGCACAACTACATGATTTGGTAGTTTTTCACAGTGATGGTAAATTTTTTACAGCTCTGATGTCTTCTTAGGTATAGAGAATGGTGAGCTGTATGACCTATGGTGGTCTGGACCTTGGTACGCTGATAAACTTCAAGTTGGGCTGACTTCTTTAGAATTGGCAGTAAATCTGCTGCACGACGGAGTGTTATTTTCTGGTGGATTTAATTTTGCACGTAAAAGAGGAAAACATTTGCCACAGTAATTTTGTGTTTTGTACCGTTTTCGCCTTGGGGGCTGTCTGGTCCCAGCTCTGCGCAATAGCTGAGCAATGCGCACATCTTCAAAACCTGCGGATTTCTCCCAAATACTCGAGAGTGCAATTCACCGAGTGCATTTATGCACGAACGCACGGGGATTTTTGATGCATGCATCGTTGTTGGTATGAGCACGGACGTCGTTGTTTGCATGTTTGTGTGTGTGTTCCTCCATCCTTTTTATAGCGTGAAACAATACCTGTGCGATAAAGTCCAGCGAAAGAGGGCATAATTTAATAGACGGTATAACACATCTATAAAGACATTCGTTCCATCGACGCTTTTATCAACCTCTCTCGCATATTTATTTAGAATGTAAGTCTGTTCCAGTTTGGATGTTCCAGCCTGCACTGCCAACTTACCGGGTTTACGTGATTATCTGACGAGGGTTTGTGCGTTTTTGTGCGCTACAAAGTGCTTTCTTCAGTCCATGAGTCATTTTAGTGGCTATCTAAACCTGCTAAGAATGCTAAAAGCCTCAAAGCTTTACCTAATTAAGGTGTCATTTAGCATGCGAAGATTGGTGTCGAACAATTGAACCGTCCACTCTAGATAAACAACAGTCAAAATAAAATACTTGAAGATGTTAAACTAATAGAACATGACTTTGAAGTTAAGAATAGGGCATCTTAGACATGAGGATTTTAGAACATCCAATTCTTGTGACCGCCATCAAAGAAAACTCATCTTTCTGCCGGTTTGCTCCACACTACCCGGTTTTTCTTTCATTTAATGAAAGTAGCTCAAAAGCATTGCTTCAGCACTCTTGCTTGTCACTATCTAGAAACTGGATGGTGAAGTCATAAGAAGAGTGAACAGCGGTGCGATTCAGGACTGTGAATAATGTTCACTTAAGCTAGGTTGATCTAGAATATTGCAAACCTTTGGTAGCAAAAACACAGTTGTCGATCTTCAATGAAGATTTTATCTTGTCAGGGAGGCCAGTCCATTCTGAGAATCCGAGAAGCATTGTAAGGCTCTTTTGGCCTCGCTTAGAATCGTCGGCAGTGCGCGTCTCATGAAAACCAGGGAATTCCGAACTCACGATTAGTGTTCATCACTGATGGAGTAAAACTGATTTTTAGTCAAACATCCATCTATAAGCAAAATATTTCTAGAGTGGGACGTAAAGGACTTGGTGGTTTACATACTTGAATTAGAACAAATTTCGAGTAATGTTTAAAGTTTATATATGCCCGGTGAGTGCCAAACAGGGCTACAGCAAAGTAGCCTGTTAACCAGTTCTGACCAGTCTACTCCGCTCTTCTTTATGGAAGTTAGTTTTGGTTTAAAAAGACGGATTAACCATTGCAGTGGCTTTCTAATCTCTCCTACGTGAAGTCAACATCACACCTGTGAATACTGTGTTCTAAAGCAGTCGGCAGTCAAACCACTTTCGACCACTTTCTATATCGCCCATTTGTTCCTGGTGAATCATGGAACCTCGGAACTTCACAACACTCTGCTTACTGATTTTAACGTTTTATCTGTCTTTCTGAAGGAGAAAGGGTTACTGAAAATTTTGAATTTGTCATGTCATTCGCAACGTTACAACTGATAACGCAACCGTACATATGTGCTAGTACCCGGAAATTCCTCTCTGCCTAGTTTCAAATTTTAAAAACTGACTTTCATGGGCTTTCGATTCGTACTGCTTGTAAACTGACATTTAATTAGGCAGTAGCAACTTTCAAATATTTTATTTTGCTAATTTGCTATTCGTCGCAATACACTTTTTGGTTTGACCTTTTCAGGTTTCCGTTTTTTCAACCTTATTGAGACTAAACAAGAATTAATTTGTTCGGGGAAACCCAGGTAAAAGACTCCCTAATTAAGAAAGCTGCATTATAGATAGAGTATTTATGAGAATCTGTGAAGGTGTGGATTTCAGTAACTCGAATAAGAAACATCGAAGTCAGTCCTAAAAATTCCTGAAAGCTCTTCATCGATTTTGCAGCATGGCTGTAATTTGTGGGCTATTTCCTCCAGCCGCACATTAGTTGACACCCCCTGTGAGTTTCTTGCCTAGAGGGTCAAGGTTGTTCAAAAGTTGATGAATTATGGTTTCTGGACAAAAAGATGGTTTTACTACATCCTAACACGTAATAGTCAGGCTTACGTTCGATCCGCTTCCCTATGGGTCACTGTTGCTCACTGGTCACGCCATGTTTTTTCGTCAGCGCCCATTACGTGAGTTCAAATGCAAGTCACGTGTACACTATACGATGGTATTCGGTGATACAGAGTCCCGCCAACCTACCCAACCACTGATCTGATCGTCACCTTTAACGGTTTACAACATACGTTTGCGCGCAAAAAGATTGCTGTTATTTATATTACGTTCATATTCCGGAAGGAAATAACTTCAATAGGGAGACAATTTGTAAAAACAGCTACCGACGACCGAGTCTGAGTTGGTGGAGACAGTGGAAGCGGTGGCTAACCAGTACTGGTCTATGGGAATCCTAAGCTTATTGGTAAGGTTTAGAAAAAGAAGTTGTAACTGACATAGCGACAGACGCGCCGGGTCCACTAACATCAAACCGGCGGTAAGTGACACACACACAAGCAAGTTTGATTAAGTTGATTATGGTGCAAACCTCTCCACGCGAAATTACCTACTGATCCATATCCATTGTAAGATGCATAGTATTAGTACTTTTACGACCAGTTTGACGAGTGCCACGTTTGTATTTTGGGATCACGGAGTTGCGCAAAGGATTCTTCTACTGCACTAATTAACTGCTAACTTTTCGGATATGTGTGGGCATTCTATAAGATCGGGTAAATTGCGTCACGTGGATTCGATTATTTGGCGAGTGTGACCACGAATGCAGCCATATCCTGGGCAGAACTCAGCATTTATCAGTTGAATTATATCTGTCGCTTCCTCACCTACTCTGTTATATTTTTGTTCATAGAATATACTTGGCCCACGTATTGCTTCCATGGTACTATTTACATAATGAGTTTACCCGATAGGCTGAATCAGCCAATCACGCCTACTCTTTGGGCCATGTTTCAACTCCGGCCTATCTGGCAGTCTGAGAGTTTGAATTGGACGGACGATGTAAAATTCTAGCCTGGTGGTTTGATGTCTTCCGTGGAAAGACCCATTCAAGGAGGCCACAGTCAATGTGACACCCTTAATGATGCATCTGTCGCATTTAGGTAAATCAATACGAGTCGGCCAATGCATCTGTGTCAGCTAATAAACCGGGATAGGTTTATGCAAATTTGTTATTCCTTCTCCCTAACTGAATACCGTTAAAATGACTTAGTGTTACTGGTTTTCATTTAAAGTTTCGATACCTTCTGTCAGCTTGGCAAAATTCAGGTCGCACCTACAATTCGACATGCAACCAAGTTTGTTCAAACCTTAGCTACTTCATTCACTATACTCCTAAAGCAGTAACATAGAAAGCTCGGTCGCCTCTCAAAAACTAGTCTGCCTAACAAGAATTCTGCAATAGGGCGACTATTCACAACAAGTCACACCAGGTCGCCCCTCTAATAATGAGCCGAAAATCTTGAGACACCAAGCCCAGGTATTTGAAGACCACCATTCACTTGCCCTACACCACTGGTATTCCTGATAACATTTGAAGCGTGTCACTCGGTAACAAGGTTCGGGCTATCTATCTCTGCGGACAGCACCACGACAGCGCGTGAGGAACGAGGCCTAAATAATGGATGTAGTGTCTGCGCTTTTGTGCCTGAATTTTCTCGTTGATCTGCACGAATCACAAGGCGAACGTCTGTGCAGTTCGACCTACATTTACAGAAACCTAAATGATGCAGGTTCTCCGATCCCATTAATTTACAATGACTAAAATGCTTGAACGGGAGTCGGACGCTGCTCTAGCTGGATGGGACTGTCTTGACCTAAGGTGCATATGGGCGCATATGAGCGCATATGATCTCGCTGTTTTACCGAAAATCAGAGCTAAAGTGCCCTGGCTATTTGAATTATTCCGGGGACCACACTCTCTTGTCAGTTCATCGACGTTGAACATCTGACATGCCTGTAAGATAGGCACGATCATTTTTCTGGCTCAGCAATCTTACCGCCAGCCTAGATCACCTGGAAATTCAAATGAACCCAGATGTTTGACCCATCACTCTATTTCGTTCATTTGCTATAGCACTGGTTTTTTTCGGTAATTTCCTTTGTATGGGCAACATTTGCTCATGGTGACGTCAACTTTTTCTGAAACATCTTGTCAGTGACAGTGTGTTTTATGCCAAGTCACCACACAAAACTTTAGTAGCCAAAACAAGGCGCTGGAGGCTTGGGACTACAGGTGATCAACAGCTGTCTTGGATTTGCATAGAAACCAGTGAACTGGACCGTTCAACAAATATACCTTGCTCTGAAAGTCATTTCTGCAGTTTTGATTGCCAGATAACCTCACTACTCTCTGAGAGAAAAAGCTCTGGCGTACCGTTACTTTCCGACGATTCTACATGAAAGATTACACAATTTTTTTCAGCCGTTGACGTCCTACCAAAACCTTAACCAAGATGCTTCAGTCGTATTCCAGAAAAAAATTCTTATAAGAGGGAATTAGGTTAAAGATTGCGGATTTATTTTGACGTCAAACAGAGAAGCATAACTTGATTTATATCACTAACAGAGAGCGCAAATGAGATTGCATGCTGGCGGGGGGAGTGTACGTTCTCAAGCCAACACAGTTTATTATGCATGCGGACAAAAAAATACCAACTGGTAAATATTTTTAGACAAATTATGTCAAACGGAGAACCAGCAGACCACTTCCTTATATTTTATGAGTCTGAGCAAACGATTTCTTGTGGGAATAGCTGACGTGCTCTAGGCGAGAACTGAAAGTCTGCGTTTTCTTGATTCTCTATCACAATCGGCAGACAATATATTCTCTAGACTTGCCACTCACAAAATGTCACTTCAAAATTCAACTCAGAATATTTTACAGGCTAAATGTTAAGTTATTTACGCACAAGTGTGTGTGTGCTGTTGTCCATTTGTCTAAGGCACTCATCCTCACTTCAGGTTATTGAAGGGATGAACTTACCGCCACTAAAACAGCTGGGAAGCGTCATTTATAGATTTGGGTATATATTAGATAGAAAATGCCCAGTGTATCTTTGTTACGGGATCAATGTAATGGAAAAAATAGGGATGAATAAAAAAACACTTTTGAGAGTTAAATTGTAAGAGGGACGCAGTAATAGTTTTCAGATCCTATTGAAAGCGACTCCCTCCCAAACAACTTTGGCTACCAAGCCTTCTGGAGTATGGTTCTTAGAATGTGCAGATGGAATTTGTGCACTACGCAAAACCACGTCAGTACTTTGGTATCGTATTGGCTGTTCAGATGTGTCCGGGAGTTTGCAGCCATCTGTTTGTGTCTGGAGGCCCTAGGAAACGGATGAGGTACTTTTGCCTGCATTAAGTCTACTGAAAATAAATATACATAAATAATCAAAGTCCTAACTAAAATGCTCCTTATTAGGCATTATGTCATACTCACCAATGCGGACTATTCTGATTTATTGCAGTGAATGTCATATGCTTATCAAATTAAAAATAATGTTTTGCACTTCAGTGATCGCAATTGTCCGAAGTAAGACCATTGCACATTGCACGTTATCAAGCGATTTGGGCAGTGATACGAGATAAACGGGGTGAAAATCTTTAACCGAGTAGATGAATTTTGACTTGGAAACGATGTGACAACACAATTTTCTATATAAAGCAATATCGCGTGATTTAACGAAAATTAACTTTTGCTTTAAGTTTTTTTTTCAGTGGGAGAGAATTTGAAGGTGTCTTTTACACATAGTGTTTCATTTTCTCATAAAATTCTCCTGGCTAAGAGGGTTTTGGATCCTGTGTTTTTGCTTTATGAACCGGTTTTGAAAAGACCATTTTACCAAATACTTACAGTTCTCCGTTAGAACAAATCTACACTACGTTTGGGTTATTGTGTGTTGCTTCCACACTTCTTGTTTTGGGAGGCATTCCCCTTTTCTGGTTGTTCGTTTGATGCATGCAGAAAGCATTTTAAGTATTACCTCCATAAAAAGATCACTTGAAAAACAACGGAAATTTCTTTAATTAGTTGGGTTTTCGGAGGAGGTCTTACTACATGTCAAGCACTTTCATTTATATTTTCATCAAACCAGCGCCGATCAGGTGAAAACTGACGATACACAAGTAGTAAGCAGTTACTACACTGTTTTTTTTTAGGTGGATTGCGTATGAGGCTGTATAGTACCGCTTATCCTGCTCTCCACTGACTGTCTAACAAAGTTTTTGGAATAAATACAGGGAAATCCTCTGGCAGGTCACTAAAATTCCATAAATCGGGGGAGGCATATTTTAGCTTGTTCCATGCCTACCGAATTTGTAACCGGCCATTGCAATCCGATAAGTTTAATTTCCTTCAAAGTTTCCCTACAACCCTGGGTAAGGTTACCAGCTTGTATAAAGTAGCAAGCCTTGAACATTTGGGCACCTCCAGTCACCATTTCCAGAAATTCACTGTTTTTTAAGTTTATTTACCCCCCACGGATGGCGGGAGAAGTCATGCCGCCTATCTATTGGTGACTATGCTGAAGTTCTGCCAAAACCCCTGATGACCGCTTGTTTATATGCTTATCCGGTTCAAACTTTACAGTGCTCATTGAGTTGGAGGAAACGTACGGAAAGTCACGCTCTAGAAGTGTGCATACATATGTTGCGCTGCGGAAGCCAGGAGACCATACAGTGATGCTATGGAAATACGTCGCTTTGAAACACGACGTGGCCGGAAGCAAGTTAAGTATGCCCGCATTCAAGCAATGCTTTCAACAGTTGTTTTGCCAGAAGTTGTCTCAACTTGGATTGTTAAAACTTTACTAACGGAGGTTATTGACGTGCTGATGTAATAAGCAGGCCACACACCAGGTTCGTCTAAGCGCCGCACGTAATTCAATTCGGAAGCAATACGTATGTACTAAGTTTACTGACGGACATGAAATAGTTGGAAATCTCATGTAGTTTCTTTGATTAACTGTGAAATGAGTTTCTAGCTTTATAGGTTTTCTCACCTGTTTTTCAGTTACATTAAACATCTCAGAAATTGAATTCAGAAGGAGCACAACACAAACGCTTTTTGTCATTTGTCTAAGCTTTTGAAAAGTCGTTCAAAAAGGCCGTTGCTAAGGAATCTACTACCACAACAACCAGAAGAATGTTTGTTTTTATTTTTTAATGCAATACTGTGGCCACAAAGGAGGGCAACCATACATATATCATGAAAACTTCCATGAAATCATTTTGTTAAAGAATACTTACAGTAATAATCTCTTCCGTGTAAAATATTTGATACATTTTTTACACAATGAAAATTCAATGATTTCCTTTCGTTCTGAAACACCCTTGTTGTTTTTCCATTCATACTAGCATGTGAAAGCTGGATTTACTTATATCTGTCAGCAAGCTGGCACAATTGTGTACATCATCATCATCATCATCATCATCATCATCATCATCGACACCGGTGTTCAAAACCGATGCATCGCTACCGTAAAACCATGATTCATTTGAAAACCTTATTGTGAAGAAAAGAATAAAGGTGGATGGGAAAGGGATTTAGTGCTAGCATACTACAATCATTCTGAGGAATCCACACGTCCAGTCACTTATTTAGGCAGTCGGGATGGTGACTGACAAGAAGAACGCCATCTATTGTTAACCATATCTTGCAGCGTTTCCAACCAGATTCAGCGGGGATCACGCGATCTCCATCCTGGAAGACAAGGAGCACCAACAGCACCCAAACATTTCGTAATCCCTTTCATAACCCTTTTCCAGCTGCTAACGAGTTGACCACCTCTCTGCTTCCGCCACTCTAAAGTGGTTACGGAAACAAGTACTATCCTTGGAAAACGACAATCCGGTATGCGCAATGCATGGCCTAACCAACGGAACTTCTGGAGCTGGCCACATCCTGGGACAACGATTGTCGAAGAACTGAAGGCGTCTTAGTCTCGCTGATAGAACAGACCTAGTTTCTCAGCCATATAACAAAACAACCCGCACCGTAGCTTGATACACACACACGTCCCTTGAGATTCAGGGATACAGAACCTTGACGCCCTAGGTGTCTCAAATTAGCAAACGCGGTTCGAGCCTTGCAGATTCGTGCATTGACTCCATCTGTCACTCTACATTCACAACTAATACAACTTCCCATATACGTGAAACGCTCCACAAATTCCAGTACCTTTCGCTGGATTGTAAGTGGCGTGTTCAGTGGCTGCACCTCCCGGAGCATGACCTTACATTTTGTGGGTGAAAGTGCATACCAGAGGATGGTATGACTTTGGTCAGTTCGTCCTTCTTCTCTTCTTTGCAGACGAGAACGATATCGTCGGCGTATTCCAGATCTACAAGGTTTTGTCAGAGGCTGTTTGAACAGTGGGGTTTCGGAGACTTTTCAGCGTTCGTCTCAGTATCGCATTGATCACGAAATTAAAGAAGAACGGAGGGAGTGGGCACCTGTGATGGGCACCGCTTTTGGGGAGTTTTCAGTATACTCTCACACATATGTATGTATACGATGTACGTAATTGTGTGTAGCTGTGTCCGACGACTTGCATTACTTAAACACAACGCACGATAAATCAGCAGTGCATAGCGGGCTAACACAAGCACGAATTTAAAACTGCGTGATCAAGCTATTAAAATTGGATGAATATGGAAATTCACAAAAGCATGAGTCATTCGACACTCATAGCAGCCGTACAGAGGGTTCCAGAGCTTTCCAGAGCTTTGAAGTGCTATAGGTCTGAACATAGCAACTCATAATGCGGTTCCTTCCAGTCAATGAAAAACCAGATGGATCTGCGCGTAAGGATTATCAGTCTTCTGCAACTCCAGAATGGGTTGTTGGAATGTTTTAGCAAACAGCAGTGGTATGGATAAGTGCTAATTCAGTATTCCGTCACGTCAACTGAAAACTTGGAATCGGAACTGAACACCTCGAAAAATCCCACTGGAACTCGTCTAGTTGTAAGTCGGAGGCAAGCAAGCGTGTTTCCCCCACTTGGAACTTGACATTAGAGCCAGTAGATCGTGATCCACTAATCCATCCAAACGTCAACTTTTCTATCAAGATTTCTGACAACTTTGACAATTGTCGTTTGACCTGTTGTCATTATTGGCAAATTACTGGGTTGCGCACAACAGGTTTACGACAAGTTACCTTATTCGTAGAACTAGTCACCTAGCGATTTACTTTTGTTATTCAATGCAGTGCGCTGTCAGTCTTCTGGAACTGGCCGTGCTCTTGTCTTATAGTTTCATGAGTTTCCATAATGCGACGAGTTAATTACTTTTTCATTCAAAGTCATTTACGCTGAATGGGTTGAATCTACTTCGCTTCAACATACTTGCCTAGAATCGTGAGCCGACAGCCTATCTCACTCTCTACTTGTGTAGCAAACAGGTCTATCCAATCAGGAATTTGCATTTCTTGAACAGGTTGAACGGACATGCGTCACACAGACCAGCCGAACTACTACTCGTCATGTAGATCGCGCTCAGCTAACGTGGGGTTAGTTCCCGTTTTCCCACTATGGTTAAACCTACCTCAACAAACTCGATTTTGTAACTGCAAAGATTTATCCAGACGAGGAAATGTTTGAGGCTGGTGTGCTTAATGGTTTGACGAGGATAAGTGTGGAAATTGGTAGTAGTAAAAGTCGCAGCGACGATGACTTTATCGATCGTGTCAATCATTCGTACTCAACCACAATTTTGATGCTGTGTACTTTGATCGTCCTGAGTCGACAATTTATTGGGAAGCCCATGTCTTGTTGGACCCCGAATGAGTTCACCGGGTCGCAAGAGGAATATGCGACTATGTTGTGTTGGGTCACATCCACTTATTTTATATCTCCCAAGGAGCCCGCTATTCCTTCAGATTTGTCTGTCCGTCGGAAAGATTCCGTGCATTACTATCAGTGGGTACCATTTCTGCTGATGTTTCAGGCAGCCTTGTTCTCTGTTCCGTGCATCGTTTGGCGGCTTCTCAACTGGCAATCTAGGCTTCATGTAAGTTGGGCCTTGGATATTTTATTCTGTATGGGCAACAAGAACATAATTGGTACTGTTGACAAACCTCTGTCAAAATAAAAAATTTCTCACTATATACTACTGCAAAAGCTGCTAGCCAAATGATCCATCAATCGAATAGTTAGAATAAAGTGTGTGAAAATTACAATAAGTTATGGAGATTTGACTTCCTTCCAGTTATCCTTCATCCGTCTGTTAAGCCACAGGATTCAAGTTTCAAGCGCTATTTTCAAATACCGTCCATAATATTATTAACGTTTTGAGGTTAAGAAGCTAAGGAGAGCATACAAGTTAATTGATGAAACCAGGTAACATATTTTCCATCTAAATATGCCAAATCCTTATCATCGGGAAGGAGGATATTTTCAGTCTTTTGCGTTTTGCACAATAGTGCCACACACCTTTTGGAGTATAAAAGTTCACTTGAAACTCTGTTCAGTTGGTGGAACCCAGATGGATCAAATTCAGCCGAGGCATTCAGATTCATACTTTCCTGTTTTGGTAGGATTTACTATATCGAACATAATTCCAAATCCACGTCAAACATCCTCACAATATTGCTGTAACCGCAAAGTTCTATGATCTTGGAGAGATAGCTTTGTATGAGATTGGATCGGCAATAAAAAAACTCATTATTATTATATCTGATCGGGTGAAGCTTTACGTGCAGCTTGGGTGGCTAACGATGAACTCTGATCTTGAAGATTTTTGGGGAAATAAAAAACAGAAAATAGTTTCCCATCTTTTTATTTTTGCTGAGATAATTGATAATCGGGGAAGTACATCGGAAGGATTAAAAAATGAAGGTAAAAGTGCAAGCAACCTGCTTACTACTTTTAGTAATTGAGGTTGAGCAAAATCTAGAATGATTGCTTACTGTCCGTAAGGTCTATCCAGTATGGAGCTGAAGCAAAACATGATTTATGACTTTTGGCTTATGAGATAGACAACTGAACTACGTTATGGGGTTCTCTTAAAATGCCCATCTCAACAGCTAATAAACTTCCACTTAACTAGCTTTCTTTGGATTTTATCTTGAGGAAGAATCTCAGTCCGCGTTTAAGAAACTGAGCCTGGTAAGTAGTGTTGCACACATCTACTTTTGTCTTCTCGTATTCCTTCGTGGGTTTTACAAATCAATTTTTTACTAGTTGATTTCAAAACTCACCGTTAGTTTTGTCCTTGCTGTGTACACTGACGCCGGAAATCACTAGGGTGCCTGAAAGTTATTGTGAATATAATCAATTCCAAAAGTAAGACGGTATCACGAGTGTCATTGACTCGATGGCTTAGTACGAGTACATTTTGAACAATAGGGTGAAGCTTTGAAACACAGTGACAAGGTACTGCGCACCTGAATCCGTTTTGGAATCCAGTTGACGCTTTTCAGTGAAAACTAAAGTTTGAGTACGCTCAACGTCCGCGGTTTCTAAGTAGATTGTCAAATCTTAACGAACTCTCATTAAGTGGTAGCCTATGGGTGACTAGAGGAACTGATTTTTTGCGATACTAAATTGGTTGTCGGCTGAATTTTATATATGAATGTTCTAGACACCAACCAGTGGCGAACCGTAAACTAAACGTAAGGGTCTGCACTAACTAGAGGAAATCCACTGTTGATGGCTGCTTCGATAGTCACGGGATGAGTGGTAGCACAAGAAAGCGTTAGCATGTGACTGCTCATTAACCACATCAAAACAGCCTCCACTTTGTGTGCTTTCATGCTTTACACATCAGTCCGACCAACAACAAACAAAACCCACCATTCGTTATTCTTTGAGATTTCGATGCTCGAGGGCTTGTTACACAACGTATAACAAGGGTATCCATAATCTTCGCTCCATGCTGTTGTTCTGCATTTACAACTGTTGTGATTAAATCATGAGAAATCGGGCTGAAGAAGGAGTGGTATGTAGAATACTCCGTTAATGAGTCACACTTTGAACTGGTTGTATACTTTTTTTTAGCAAATCCAATAATCATAGAAACCTGAATGGTCGACTTAGATAGTTCTGATAGGCTGGCATCATCAAACTGGCAAAATTTTCCATCTGTAGCCTTTCTGTTGGCAAACGACGACGATTTCGGACACAGTAGAAGGTGGTTTTTGTTCATATTTCTGAAATGACGGATAAATTCAAGACCTAGCATTTCACAATTCAAGCTTACTTACAACAACCAATATATTTATTCATCCTCTATTGCATGAGCTCTACAGTGGACGGGTTGCTGATGACAATTGTACTACTGCAAAGCTGCCATCAAGTTTATGAGGACTCATAAAGTATTCAAGCAGGTACGAAAATCCCACAAAATATCCTGGTACCCTTGTTATATGGCATTTCAGCACAAAATACTATTGTTATTAATACACGATGAATGAAGGCATAGCCTGTTTGTCAGCTCAAAAGAATGTGCATTTCACATCTTACAAGCACAGTGTTTACCTTTGGGATGCAACACGAGGCTTTCAAAGCTCTTTGTCTTCGAATGGACCCTCTAAATTTCACATTTGTCTGAGGAATATTATTTGTAATAATCAGTAAGTTGTCTCGATTCTGATAGATCAAACAACCAGGGAGATAGTAGTTACTCAAAACATCTAAAAATATTTCAGGCAATCCACATTCTTTATGACGGACCTTTCAGCTTAAGCAAAGCAGGAAAACTTGCTGGTTGCATGGAACTATTTGAAGAGATTCTGGAACCAGCCTCATACCGATTGATACATTTCTTGTCATAGTTGAGTGAAAAATGTAGTGCAGTGATTTCCAGACACAGCATGTTCCCGTATTGGGAATGTTAGTCGTCTTGGACAATATGGAAAAAAACGTGAAACGTTCATAGGCATAATCATGGGCCCATCGGCACAAAGTTGGGATTAACTATGAGCGAAAATGGTATATGAGGTTTTGTCGAGATGACTCTTTGTAGGATTTTGTAAAATGATGTAAAACACACACCTGAAGAAATTTGAAACGTCCGTGAATTCGCTGTGAGCCAAGTCAGAAAAATCCCGGTGGTACGTAAACAAGAGTGTCACCTATTTGTAATTTTACTCCCAGATCAGACATTACTTTTCATTCCTTAGCTCAAGACCGGAGGATAAAAGGAAGGGGCCACAGCAAAAGGTCGTACAAAAATGGAGTTTTTGTTAGTTTTTTTATTCTCATCCTTATATCATCCTGAAACTTCATCCATGCTATTCATGCTTGCGTTAACTTCGCAGATTTCCCTAATGTAAAGGGTCGACCCGATTACCGCGAGTCTCTGAATGAAACTTATCAAAAAGAAAACAGTTTTACCCCAGTTTCCTTCTGGTGCCATCTTCCTACAACTATTCTGGTTAGTTCATGCTAAAACGAAAGTTATATTTTAGTTTTGCTGTTATTACAGCATACTTCTGGCGAATCAAGCATAAGAGACTTTGGCATCCGAAATGCAAAGCATTTCTGTGCCGTAAGTTCTCTAACATACGTTGAAACAATATCAATTATTGCGTTTTAACTGACGGATATGCCTGTGATTTGAGCGATGTGTACTGCCCTTAGGCTTCAACAAATACTGCTTTTTAGACTTTATTTCTCACATTTTAGTGCGAAACAGCCAAAATAGTTATTCTTTTACACAAGTACAGAAGTGATGTAGATACCCGTTCTTTAAATTCCGCTTCTCTTGACGACATAGTTATCCACTCCATTTTTCATACCGTTCAGGTAGAACTGAAATATGATCAGGAATAAGATTGTTGCAGCAAACGGCACTAAATTCTGAAGTTTGTTTCTTTATCTAATCATCTGTTGACTGATGCAACTCTCCGGTTACTGGTAAGTAGCTAGAAGGCTTGGTCTTACCGGTCATCCGTCCCCGCAGATAACCTAATGAATATGAAGTCGTGACATCAATATTTAATCGAATTTCAAACTAAAAATTTTGCCAGATGCCGAAAACACTCAAACAAGTTAATTTACCGCTTAGACGAAAAATGACACATCAAGATAAACTCACGGCCATAAGAGCTAGTCAAATGATGCGTGATCAAAAGTCCTCTGCCTAGAGTAATTCATCAAAATGCTACGTACCTGGTTTCACCAACCTTACTTGTTGAGCTAAGGGAATCCCATGGTTTGGATTACGGAACCTAAAGCATGGCGAGTCCTGACTTGAAAGGTAAACGTACAAGTAGAGTTTATCGACCAAACTTCGTTGTCCACATAAGACCTATCTAACCAAATGTCCTACAACTGCTGCTTGAAGAAACCACGAAAACATTAATTTAGTTGGTGACAATGTTCAAATTGCTGTATTTAATTCTAGCTTATCGCGTATTTTCTCCAAGAGGTGAACGCAAGTTTGGTCACCCTAGGTCTGATGCACTTTTTTTTAAAGAATTTAGGTTTCGTTTATCCGAGGGAACCAGTGTCATGTCATTTTACAAGATTTCTATTGACAATTTTAAGCGTTCTTAACAGAAGAGTTCAACGTGACTTTTGACTACTTTTCAAAGTTTTCCCTTTGTGTTAGTGCTAATTCCTTTCGCCGTAAATCATTTGTGAAAGATATAACGATTGGTGGGCAAGCTCAAACGCAATGGTTTTCGTTTATATGCACGATGGTCGAGACACATTCCAGATTGCGGGTCAAAATTTGCTGTTTCTGTGGGCTGGGATTTCAGAAGCATGATAACGTGTGCTACGTGATGCCTTCAGTTGTGGTGTGGAAAGTTGTGGTGAATGATTTTGTGGATGGTAGGAACTTTTGTGATCCTTAACGTTATGGAGCTCACAGTCGGCTATATGGAACTCTTCGGACGAGAAAACGAAATAAAAATCCATGAAGTTTAACGACCTTCGTTTGGAATTTCCTTTTAAAATGTGCCTCCTAATGGAGTGACCACATTTGAAATAGCCGGTATATTATATAGCATTGCTGGTGGTTGATCAGTTGGCAGTTGATCTGTTTGCCGAGCTTGGCAATTGGCTTGCAAACGTTTCGTCCCCAGTCGAAGAGACATAGTCAGTGCGCTGTTGAATGGTAGCAATTGCAATGGTAGTATTGCAACCAATAACTCGCGCATTTTTAGGATCAATCTATACTGAAGAGCCGAAAGCGCTGTATAGCTTTTCCACCCCCTATTATCAGTCATCAGCAGTGCACGTCTCACAAGACCCCAGGGAGGTTTGAATCCATGACTTAATGGCTAGTAGTTTGAACATTCAATCCTCCGGCTACAAGAGACTGATAAGCACTGTGACTAAATTGAACTTAGAATCGCCGCATCTGTTTATACTGCTGTCTATCTATGAGTATCTCAGAAGACGAATCATTTCATAAGCTGAGTGAAACTTCCATCTGAGAAGCCGTTACCTGAGGGATCAGTGGGCTTCCTGGTTAAAGAATGAGTAGTGCTATGTCTTGTCTAAGTTTGATTGAATCACAGAGCCCATTGGTTGCTCAGAGTTGAAAGTTTAGGTGTTCAAACTGCCTTACGGAAGCTTGCGGGTTCAAACCAGTCCCGAGACTGATGATGATCAGTCAGCTGTAAAACCATTTCGGTGCCTAGCTGCTATGCCACGCGAAGGAATCACGAGGGCTGGGACATTGCCCGGTTGCCCAAGCATAGACAGGAAAGCCGAGCGGCAGAGGTCGGGTTCGGACCACGGACCTCCGGTCAGTAAATTCGCTTTCTACCCTGAGATTAACCCTGCTGATGATTTCTAATGTAGATGAAATGGCTTTAGGGTGCTTATCGACTTATGGTTATAAGTTGACTTCACTTATGTGATGAAATCTCCATTGAAAATTACCAGATCGCCTCATAACACCACCAGCTTTTTGAATCGCTGGTGACAATTTTCTGCAAATGTTGAAGCGTGATGGAAATACCTGATGAATTGTTTCTTTGAATAAAAGTGTGATTTTTAATAGTTGCAACTATTATTGGAAATGATGTATGAGAAATCCGTTAAAGCATTTCGGAAATAACTATGCCTGGTTACTGTGACCGGTAAGCAAAACAAATCTGCACTATTAAAAGAAGACAATACGGAATAAGCCACTACACTTACTACCATGATTACCCTAATACAGGTGCCCCAGACGTCAAGTGGAAATTAAACATCTATTGGTAGATAATTTATTCCTTTAGGTGCTTTTAATTGCGTTGATAGATTTAAGACATTCCGTGCAGATAAACGCTTCCTTGGAGATTTTTGAGGAATGATCTTTTTCCCAGGACTTTGTTTTTGACAAAATTTTTTTCTTTTATGTTTTTAATGCTAGTTTGGCGCTTTTTGTCTCGAGTCCATTAGTACATGTGCATCACGTGATCTGACTGATTCCTGTTGATAAACGTAGTGAAATAACGTAATACATCCCGAATTTTATTCCAGGTTCGCGAAGTTTTTCTCAGCAGTGCTGAGGCAAAATAAATCGTACAACTCAAGTGTATAAATTACTCACGATCATTAAGTTTACTAATGAATGAATAGGAATTATTCAAAGACAGTTCACTTTAAGATGCGTCGAGTCAATGAAACCAAATGCACACACAAAATCAATATCTATCTAGTGTGTTAGGCATTATATATACAAACAGACACCAAAACCTTTTTAAGTTACCTGGATATTATCTCAAAGTCACAAAGCTTGGGAAGTCTTTGTAAGTCGGTTTCTGGTTTATTCCACAGGTCGGTTGATCCAAAAATCAGGTTTGGCACTGAGCGGTAAAGTGCCAAAGTGATGGAGCTGAGGAAAGCAGTGTTGGTGAGTAGTGAGTCTGAACACTGCTAGTTAAGCGCCGGTCAACGTAAGCCGGATAACTTCAAGCACAAATTGTGCTGGACTTCCGCTAACCATCTTACGCTATTTCGATGTCAGCTTCCTGTCAAAACCATATCCGTTGCTATGGCGACAAGTTGACACATGACTTAAAATCATTTTCCTGTCATCTGAGCTGCATTTGCAGCTGGACCGTTCATCTTCTTGTCAATCTGGAGACATCCAAATAAGACACAGAGACCTACAGGTGAGTACACCCGGATGGATGACCAGAACAAACGCAAATTTTGCAACATTCTGGGACAGCAGGTTTTATCTCAGGGTTCTGCAATCGTTACATCGGTGTCCAAGAGGCAGATGAACATGTCAGACAGTAAGAGACACAGAAGTGGACCTACTGTGAACAGAGTGGGCCAAAATAAAATACCCACCTCTTTAAGTCACATGAAACCTAGGAAACATATATGCTGATTTGCTTTCCGACTCATGCGGAGGCAATTTTCCAATGGGGCATGGAACAAAATAAAAACAGGTTACTACCTTGGCATTAAAAACTCGTAGGATCTACACCGCATGGTAACTGAGCGGCAGGGAGGCATTTAACTGTAATTTTTGGCATTATTTAAGCATAAATAATCAACATATGTAGAATCCTGGAGTTGATTTTTCAACATTTTCCTCTGCCAGTTAAATAGAGGCAACACGACCCGGAATGAATGAAGTCAAATAGGTCTTTTCCGATCTATCACCCTTGGCGCCAGTCAGAAATAGTTGAGGCAGCTTGAACCTCATCACCAGCGCCGAATCCTCTGTCTGCGCTGGCTTTACCCAGTGATGAATAGCCCCCCGTAACTTAACACCATTGCTCAAGCCTTCTGTTGAAGGTTCATTTTTTGGCGGTGGGCTGAGTTCCATCGGATGAAGGTAGTCAGTGAATTTAGAAAGGTCAAATTACCTCTAATTTACTTTCTGGCCATTCAAAAACACTATGCGCAAAAAATGCGTATTGGCCGTTCAAAATTTGTGGGAATTTGGACAAGTACCTGCTCGCTTACATTGTTCGACTAGAATTTATGAGAACCTGCTGTATCCTTATCATGCTAGACGCTTTATTATTCCAAACAATATGTCTCAAGTCTGGTAGGTTGCGTTTGCGACTGTGTTGACAATTTGTGTGATGTTCCCTAAACCACGACAAACCTTACTTGTTCGTTTGGAAATGTTTCATTTTGCTGAGTGCAGGGACCTAGCACGACTGAATGAAAGATCTCGAGCAGTTGATGTGTAATTAGGGTAAACAGTACATCCGCATTATACTTTATGTTTTATGTGACTGTCAATTGGTGAGGTTACATGTAACTTTGGTTATCTGGTTCCAACAGCTTCGGAATAAAGTCACAAAGTCTTTTGTAAGGGGGCGATCTGGTGATTCTCAAAAGGATGACGGATTGTCAAGAGAGGGTAATGAACACCTCACTTTGCAATTTCTGACAAAGTCGTTAAGTCACCAGATTTTTGGAGGGAACCAGCTGGTTGCACCTAAGCTAACGAAATAGATTTCACACACAAGGTAAGGTTTACGGAACAAGAAAATACGGGTTTTGTCATCTGACCGTTTTTGGAGGCCATAAACCTTTGGCGTCACTTATTATTTTTCATGAAGTTGAGGATCGAAGTATTTAACCAGATGCTGCGTACACCTGCTCATTACTTAAAAAAATATTCCTTCTGTGTGTTTGCACTCTGTTTTTGAGTATTTCCCACAGATGGATGATTTTCCCACCACAAGTACAATTGACGTAAAACGATTCGCGGAAGGTAGCCGCACGCGAATGGTGAAGTAAGATGTTAGGTAACGCACCGCCCGACTGTCGCAAATTAATTCGATTGATTCCCGCGCTGTCTGGAAAACGTTAGTCGACCAGCTAATTTGGGCGCAAGTTTATTAGCAATTCGCTATCCATCTGCAGAGGGAACAAAAAATGTAGAATGAAATGAAAGTTTGAAATATCCAGTAATAATTATTTCTTGCGAGCTCATTTAACCTCATTGTTTCTGTATAGATCTTTAGAGGGACTTAAGCTACTTTTGAATACTTGCAAGATTTGTAACGCTCTAGCCGAGAAAAAATAACTCTCAAGATATTTTTACATTCTCCGTAACCCTTAGGGCGCAAACTGTTATTCGGAATGTTAACTTTAATGAAATACTGGAAGCAGGTAGTTGGATAAAATTAGTTCTTTTCATATATATATCGCGTACAGTCTATGCCAAACGACTTGTACTTTTACCACGGTTATTCAGATCAAAATTCTTTGCTAAACACAATGTACCTCTGCAGTAAATGTGGGCTGCTCATTTCTACTAAATTCGAAAAACAGACTTTTGCAAGGAGCTCCCAACAAGTCCGATAATTTGTGTTGTCCCGACCTTGTCAATCAGCTAATAGTAGTGTATTTTTGGGTGCATTATAGAAGGCAGTAACCTTATTCTGGGTCATTTCCTCAGTACTCTGGCTTTTTGGCTTCGGTGGAATTAACAGTCATTACCAGCGCTGGCCGAATACCCTTCTTGACAAAGTGTACATCAAGTCCGGTCTGATGCGCTATGTGTTATCGAGGCGTAGTGTATCTCAGTTCAAGTACTTCCTGGAAGCCAATAAAAACCAGCCTTCCAAGCCCTACAGTGGATATTTCTAAATTGTTTAGAAGCAATTCAAATTCTGAATCGTATTCGTTGAAATATAAAAGCAACCTCGTCATATGTTGCCAGAGTTTCAGTCACATATGCCTCTTTGCTAAGCTACTGTACAGGATCGCATCGTAATACCTTCTCCACTTCTCCACTAGACACTCAAACCTATCATGTAGGGCACATTGTATCAACATTCCGGAGCTATGATACGAGCTCGGTCTGCTTGTCTAGTTACTTGGGGCAGTGAAGTCGGTTTTACTTGGGCTTGGACGGCCAAAGTGAAAAGGTATCATCTCAAACCCTGAATTTTTAAGGGATTGTAATTCCAGTCTCTTTCTGATAAACACTTGTTTATCAAAAACTGTGTAAGAGTCAAGGTATTCTTTGTGTTAGATATAGAGTCGGTTCATTTCTAGTTCACTAGCTCGTTTCAGGGGCAGACATAAAGCTTACACAATGGGCTGAGTAATGACACTGTTAAGCTCGACAATATTCACGTTTGGACGTAGATTCGCATTACCACATAATGTCAAGTTTAAGGCAAAATGAGTTTATACGACGTGACAAGAAGACAGACGTAAGCTTGAGTTGGAAAAATAGTTCAAAATATTTGCCAGCATCTTAACGTCAATGTGACGGCTTTTGGAACTGCCTCGTTATCACTCGCTTCAGTTCATCATTACCTCAAAGCATTCTGACTTGTTCTCCGGCCACAATTTTAATTGCCTTTAGGTCGTCTTCCTTTCTCATTCTGCCCAGTGGGCACAAATGAGTTACCCAGCTCTTTAACTATCAATTATTCCACAGGGAATTATCCAGTTTGTTTAACGAGAAGTGCAATAAAGTAATTTATCCTGGGATAGTTTCACTCTGACTATGTAGGATAAAAATCCTCCACAATTTTGGAAAAGTCGTTTTGAATGCAGGAACGTAAAGCTGCATTACAGTTGGTCCAAAATGGATGCACAAGGCAACCAGTTGCTCAGAATTTTATGTCATTTTTATTCAGTCTTCTATCTTAAATAAAGTGAAATTTTCAATTAACGGTTCTTTTCTTCTGTCCACCCAAGATATCTTAGAGCATGCTCAGGTCACTTAAAATCTTGTCCTCAAGCGCCACACACTTATGGTCGGACCTACATCCGTGACTGTGTGCAGACCAGTTGAAGAATTATACATTCCTGAGAAAACCTAAGTGATGACAATGAACGAATTGCCACAAAGACGATATATGAATTTTCTAACTCACTGTTCACGAAAAAGGACGGATCGTAGTGGTTTCTAGATATTCTGAAGTCAGACCTGATGGTGATTTGTGTGTCTGTTCTAACTTGAGAGTGGTTATGTTCCAACGGAGTGAACCTCCAAACCATGGGCATTGGTCGTTGTGAGTTCGCATACCAGCCAGTGGTGAAAAAGCCACTAGTACCTCCCTTTTTATTGTCATTTCCACCGGTGATTCGGCAGGGCGTGAACTTCTAACGCGACGACTCTCCTTCATATGCCTACTGATCAGTGAAGATTGGCATTTCCTGTCCTTATGATTTTTGGCTGTTGAGAGCCTCAGGATTTTCTGAAATATCTCAATTGAGAGTTTACCTTGAGAGGGAATCAATCAATACAGAAATGACCTATGGGAGCATTTTAGATGCTTTGCCGTTTTCACTCCGTATAATCAAACACCAAATAATCTGCTTAGACGAGAGAACACCTCGCGAGGTTATTTGTGCGACTGATTGAGATAGACAGGAAGGTTGAGTTGTGTTTGATTAACATAGGGGCAGGGGTGTCACTGAGACAGGTTAGCAATGGGGAGAGTGGGCGGATACTGGCTGGTACATAGGAGTTCTCGATCATCCTAGATATACAGCAGACACTTCTGGAAGCAGATTTTTCCAGTAGTGCGGAATCCGTGATAGAACAAAGGCTGATGATAAAATATGGCTCTGTCGAGCATATAGAAACCCAAGCGCTGCCTTGAGCAAACTGCATGTCCGAAATTTTCTGCCTTGTAATGTTTCGTCAGTACAATCTGTAGGAGAGAAACAGGCCGAAATGTTCACCGTTGATGAAGATCCATGGATCCAACGCGAACGCTTTTCCTCTCCTATCTTTTTGGCGTGTGTCGGCCACAACTCGATTTCTCTATCAACTGGGGGCATTGCACAGTACTTTTTCTACGTGCGAGTGTTGATCAGCATTTCAAGAGGGAACAGTCTTCGGCTAATAACAGGGAGGTCGTGGGTTCGTGGACTGATTACTGCTGATAATCTTTAACAAGGAAAGATTGCTACACAATGCTTTCTGGCTTTTCGGCAATCGGTGGTTTCATTTATGGAGGCGAGCATTTTTGAGGTTTCGCACTATCACCAGATTTCCGGTTGAGTCTGATCGGCTAATCTATGGTGAGGTTGTCGTCCAGTGATTGAGGCACGGTATCTGGTCCTCAGGAAATTCCTCTTTAGAGTTCATCGCAGGCGCTGGAACAACCCTCTGCCATTCTTCTTAAGCTGTAAAATTTCAATATAAAATTACATTTAGCAGATTTTGCTGCGTTACACCTAATATGTGCTCTGACAGTAATGTAATAAACAGAATGAACTATTTTGTTTCCTACATTGGGAACGTAACTCGGTAATGGATTCGTGATATCCAGATACTCATTTTTTTAGTCCACACGCGGCAATCACATTGAGCGAAGTTCTTGGGCATCTATCTAACACGTCAATAAGGTATGGTTGGTAACAGCAAGTTTCGTAGGCCATGTGCACATAAATTGGAATCGACCATTAAAAACTACATTAGAGGCATTGAGATATTTGAGTCCTTCCAAAACGTCCGAAGGAGAGAAAATGATTGGGAATCAGACTTGGAATCGCAAATGAACGTAACAATGGCTAAAATAAACACACATAGGGAAGGAATAAATTAAGGCTATCAGGTCCGGCTATTTCAGGTAGTCTAATGTCGACCATATAGAGTTTAAAATTTCTCATGTGAATCTTGACCACTTCAGCATTTTTCGCTGCTCATTCTCAAATTATGTTCCTCCTTTTATAGCGGACAACTCATTAAATTTGCATGCTAAAACGACACTGATGTCTGGGTTTAACAGCCGTTTATCATCGTTTTCAGACATGTGTTTAAATCAATTTGTTCAAACGCGGTTAGTACGCCTACATTTTTTAGAAACGCCAGCTGTCTCGGTGAACAGTCGAACCATGCAGTTTACCCTTGTAACACCTATTTGTGTGGCCTCAGGAATAATCTAGCAGTGACAAGGTCTGTGAATGCGATCTTTCTTTCCCCACAGAAAAATAGTGTCTCCCCCATACGGAAGGAATGTAATAAGTAATTCAGAAGACGTTTGGAACCGACTAAGTAGTCATCTTTCCAGAGGGAATTGGTAAGCAATTGATGGACTTGTTGCTGGACGAAATCTTGCTTTTGACGAGAGATTTATTGGGTAAATTGAATAAGTTATCAGGATGGCAGAGTTTGAACGCCAGCAGAGAACCAATTAATGAGACTTTTTTGCGACTCTCCGACTTGGCCAGTCCGAATTTCTCGTTTGTTACTCAGTGTGGCTGGGAAAGCAAGCTCACAAAATCCGAGATGATCTTGAAGACGATCTCTTCCTAACCAATTCATCGTCTCAGACATCCGCAGCAGCTGGTTGTAAGAAATCTCACGAATTGGTTCACTGGCTGCATCAAAAGCTGTTCATCTTGGTAGCTTTTTTCAAAAGCAAGACTTAGTCCATCAACAAATCTACCGATTATTTACCGAACCTCTCCGAATTAAGACATGGTTTATTTGCTCCACTTGAAGCAGTCAAATGTGGAGGGTCTGTGAAACATCCGATTCAACTTATGAAAGCCACTGTGCTAAGTCGTGGCATGTACGTCCCCATGAAAACTGTATTCATTCTAATCCCACCTGAAAGCACTAACCCCACTTGCCAAGTATAGCCTAATCTACCATTTCGAAGATAGACGTAGATTAAGCTATGTAGGTAAAGCCGTAATACACATGCAGACGTGTATTCGCGCGAGTACTGTAGTAGCTATCAGGAGTTGAATCTAAGAGTGCATACTCTACAAAAACATCTGTTAGAAACCCGTCATTTCGTAGATCTAATAAGGGCCTTTTATGACAAATACATATTGCTACCATTGTGAAAAGGAAGACCTTTGCTAATGCTACACTGACGTGGTATTGCACACTTGGTATTTGGTCCAAAATTTTTGATAAGCAGTTCTTACATTTTTGACCTAAGTAATATTCTCTACTTACACGGCGCTCCATCGATTTAGTATCTTTCCAACGAGAGAGCTTGCTGTCACTGATTGGCTTCAGTTATCTTGGATGATTTAGTCAGTTACTACATCACCTTTCCTCAAAATGACCTTTTGCAGCTTTGTCTGGCCATCAGTCTGCTTCACATCATATTACAGCATTGCCTGGTGATCCGCAATGGCAACAGATATGCGCATGACTTCTTAGGCTCTAATATTGATTCCTTCGGCTGAACCAAGTTGCTTGTGGCTGTTTTTCGCCAACCGGACTAGTACAAAGGCTGGGCAGATTCTTATCAGTCCAGTCACGTTAGTGAATGAGGAATGGTAGGGCCAGTATCTTCATTCTCAACATCTTTATCTGCGAACTTCCACAAAATGTAAGCCTCTTTTATCCCGTTTCTTCTGAGTGCCCTATAATCTGTTTTACTGCTCCTTAGTTTGTCTAATTAAAGCGGCTATTTCTCTTGTCATTTGATATTTAACCCACTAGTAGGTTCTGGCTAAAGCAGGCTTGTTTCCAAAGATATCAAGAAAGTGCATTGGAAATAGTCATGACTGTACTTGTGTTGCCGAATGGCACTTAGTAATTTCTCCAACTGTTACAGATCCTCCCATGAATTCAGAGGATAAAGGGCATTTTCCAATTAAACAGTCGTCCTAATGTATGAAACAAACTTGAAAAATAATCAGCAAATTTTTGTAGTTTTATTGATTGTCGCACTTTCCGATAGGTCTCTGTGAGTCACATGTAGGCTTGACAATACCGAATTACAAACGGAAGAGTTGGGTTCGAAAGTCCATGACACTTTTACACAAAAATAAGCAAAATTGAAAAAAAAACATCGATTGCTTACGTTGGTAGCGTTAACACGTTTCGAAGTTTATCACTGACCGGCACAGCGCAGTGTCAAAATCCGCAAGCCAAACAACGGCGAGGGTAATTTGGGTGTGCAATGTGAGCTGCGGTCCCCCCTTCAGGGTACTGGTGGTGCGATCACACGGAAAACACAACATAGCAAATCAGGGCAAGCTCAACAGACGGGGCAGGAACACGTATGGGTAGGTCGGCTACACACATTCACACACTCACATGCCAGCACACTACCGTCAGGCGGCCTTTGCAGTAAGGTGACTGGCGGGTGCGGTTGAGCAAGACAAGCGCATATCAAAAGCACGCAGGTGGAGTAGGCAAGTGGAATTATCATGATGTCAAGTTAGATTCAGTACTATGAAAATGTACTGCGATATTTCGAATATTGTGTCAACTGGAACATGAGGCGGCCTGTGTACAGCACATTCAGTTGAAGAATATCATAAACGAGAGATTCAGTAGAGATTTGCATGAATGCCCAGTTGATATGCAAATGAGTGTATTTCTCGAGATTCAGTACTAGTTTTGCAGTAACCAAATAACAATCAGTTAATAAACTTTTGAGGGCAATTATGGCATAAGGCTATTTCAACAAATTAAACATGTACTTCAGATATTCTGATACTCTGCCGTTTTTTACCTAATCGTTGTTCAAATATGCGGAGAAGAATCACGTATCATCTCTTTTGTTCTATTAGACAAGTGTGTTTCCAATCTTTTGCAAACTGAAGAACGTTTTGTACGTTTATTTCCATGGAGCAGGGCATCTCCTAGCCGTAATTCAGCTGCACCCGCCATGCATCTCAGGAAGTTTTTGACATATGGCTGCGTTCTTTCTCACATTCGTAGGCAGTAAACGCGGCTAGTGTCCGCAACGTTTCTCTCGCCAACACCCACTTTGATTGACATCCGCTTTTTGTCGGCCCACCCAAATTTTAAAAGCAGACACACTGCATTCTCATATGTTTTGTTCACAACTCCACTTGTTGTGTGAACTTCTATCCCTTTGGCAGCAGCACTCTGTCCAAGAAATCAACATTTATTACAGAATTTAAGGTTGCATTTCTGAGGCAAGCCCAGACATACGGACCCACAACGAGGACAATGTAGACGCGGTATTCAAGATTGCACAGTAGGGCCATTTTACCATGTTCACCGTTGTATAGGAGCAATAATTAGACTCCACAAACGAAATAGGAGTAGATTCCACTTGATGTTGAATCTCTTGGGCTTACGAAGACCAGCCGGAATAATGTAAAATTGTTATTCTGGCTGTGTCACGTAAGTCGAAGATCAGTAACCGTGTACTAAGTACTCTGGGATAAGTTGAGAAACAAACATATCCCACATAGGAGGTTGGGATCAATTTAATCCATTGCGACAGCCTTCAGCTAAGCTCAAAGTTAGAAAAACTGAAATCTTAGTTTCAGATCTAAGCAAAGTCCGATGCTGGCTAAGGGAACTGGTAACCCTCCATCGATACAACCGTGAAGAACTTCAAGGTGCACTGTGTCGTGGAGTCCTAACATCAATGAATACAAATGGACCAGTGCAGCCCTCGGCGTCACCTGCCTTGTAGAATTAGTCTCGTTGATCACCAGCTTGGTCACTTTATTTCAGCATCGAGACTTTCATGTGTTGCTTAGTGTAGCTTTGCTTCGGTTTGTAATAAATTTCTCTCAGACTGTACCTTCGTAATACGGGAATAGAGAGCAGTTTATCATCGGGCTACTGGTTAAACACTCCTAATTAAATAATGCCTTAAGGAATACCAACTAGAGGAGGGTTTCATGATAAACTACCTCGAAAAAATTGGCTGCTTGGCTGCAACATGAAGAACTGAAAGGATGAAGCTAGATTTTTGATATTAAGCAGCTAGTGTTGGTTCTCACAGCTGTGTTTTCAACCGTCTGATCGCTATTGGCAAGTACATACCCGTTTCTGAACAGTCTTGCCTCTCGAATCTACGATGCCATCAAAGGTTGCACGGCTCACCACATCTGTCACCGCATAAACCACCAGCGGTTCACCGTCTGTGTCCCCGTCATATCCGTCTCAGGTGCCACTCATTCGCATTAATTTGATCATGACTTTGTGTACAAAGTTAGATTTGCGGCTGTCGTATCACAACGACAGATCATAATATTGTCAAATTTCTGGCGGAAATATTTTCCCACTGTCACACCCTTCAAAATGCCGTGATGATACTTTAATCATACACGATGAACGCTATTTTGAAAGTGGTTGATAGATTTTGGCTAATTTAGCGGCTGCGTTTCCCACCGACTTCATTCCGTCGACGTCGTACACACCCTGCTGTCGACGCCCGTTAGCGTATTTCTAACTACAAGCAAGTATCCGGTCGGGTGAACACTGCTGACATCAACTTCCTGTCACTTGCCTGTGAACCGAAACACACTGAATACTCTTCATTATGGTGAATCACCAAACCAGTAGTTTCTCATTGTGAATCCATAATCGATGCAGTGCAATGTTAGGCTGTGAGATGACAATCCGATTTCAAATGTAATAATGGACATGAAACAAATATTGGCTGGTTTTACCAATCAAGCGAGAAGCTAAACCAACCTATAGTGGTTATCGGAAAAGTTGAGAGTAGATCGTTTTGAATAAAACGTGCATTTCAACCAAGTGAAAGAATTTTGGGACTGATTGGAAAGCCATCTTCCCAGAAGGACAAGGGAAGATCGGTGCAGCATTTGCCCAGGTAAACACTTGCACTAGAAGTTCACTTGAATTAAATAGGGATTGCATGTCCACATCATTTGTATGTGAAAATGATCTTTAACTTTAATGAAATGCCCAGTGTGAATTAATTAGCTGGTTAGCCAACAAATCAGGCACACCAAGTGGACCGATTTCACTTCTGCTGAAGTTCATTAGCTGTGCACATCCGTGGCTGTGCCGGAATTCGATCTTCAGACACTTGAATAGTGAGAAAAACGCGCAAAATTGCTAAAGAAGAAGCGACCGTGCTCAAGCTTGTGCAGCGTATCGGGTTCGCCCAACTCGTAAACTATTTTCTGAACTTGTGAACATATCTAACTATTCAGACGTGGAATATTCGTGCATCCAGCATACCTTTATGTATTGGCCTAAACAGACTTGCCCCGCATATCCCCTAACCGGACCAACTCAGAGAGAACATCTGATCCGTTGAATCCATTTTTGGTGTGGACCGAATTGAATGGCCTAGTCAAGATAAGGGAAAAGTTGTTCAAAGGCGACTCATTCGACTGCAGTTTCTACAAGTCCGCAACCATGCATAAGCCATCTGAATTTTTACCTCCCCATGCTTATTTGTTAAAGACTCTGCACACCGAAATTTTAAGTTCCCCAAAGTTTATTTATCCAGAAAATTTTAAATAACAAAGGACTGGGAGCCAGCAATTATATGGTACATAAAGTAGGAACAACGCGCCAGATTTTTTGGCGTCAGTAGCACTATTAGTGACTTCTAGTTTTAACAGGTTTCAACTGGCGACGGAACAATTTCATCCTGGAAACATGCCTGGAAACATCACAATGAGAGATTCAGCTGCGCTCTAGGTTAGTCTCTTGCAAAACCAAATTTATTTCGCTAAATTCGTTCTGTTTGTTAAAACGCATGGCGGCGTTCCAGCGAATCTTTTCCTTAACCAATTTGGTTCCCTCAACAAAGTGCATTATACGCCGTCTTTCACTATTTCGTTTGTTTGTCTTGATTTTTTCTTCAGCGTCTAAAAACCAACGTGATATACTTGTGCAGGTCATCCTAGCTCTTGTTATTATTGCATACCACAAAGAACATTTAGACCAGGATGCAAAGAAAAATGCCACATTTGTGTGGTTTGAAGTCTGAAATACCAATTTTTCCTCATCCAGGAGAAATTACAAAAAGCCTCCCGAAATTTGTGGTTTACGTTGACACCGTTGAGGAATGACTGACACACCGCCTCGAGACAGATATCATTATATGGAGCATGGGAGTTTGCCTGTCTAACAGTTCTGTCCGACTCTTGTTATGGACAATTTTATTATTCTGTCCTGCACTTCTACGATAGTTTTTAACTGACAAAATTCTCTCACAACCAGACAATGACTTCAATTTCTAATCATCTAATCCAAATGATAGCAGAGAATCGTGAATGCACGGTTTTCTCGAACACACTTTTTTCCAGAATGCACTGAGGAAATTGTACGTGATTTGTCAGGACAAGAGACTGGCCGTTCCTTGTGGGAACCTTTTGAGATACAACTATCTCTCACTTATAATATGCCTGGGAAATATTTTCCCACTGTCACACCCTTCAAAATGCCGTGATGATACTTTAATCATACACGATGAACGCTATTTTGAAAGTGGTTGATAGATTTTGGCTAATTTAGCGGCTGCGTTTCCCACCGACTTCATTCCGTCGACGTCGTACACACCCTGCTGTCGACGCCCGTTAGCGTATTTCTAACTACAAGCAAGTATCCGGTCGGGTGAACACTGCTGACATCAACTTCCTGTCACTTGCCTGTGAACCGAAACACACTGAATACTCTTCATTATGGTGAATCACCAAACCAGTAGTTTCTCATTGTGAATCCATAATCGATGCAGTGCAATGTTAGGCTGTGAGATGACAATCCGATTTCAAATGTAATAATGGACATGAAACAAATATTGGCTGGTTTTACCAATCAAGCGAGAAGCTAAACCAACCTATAGTGGTTATCGGAAAAGTTGAGAGTAGAGCGTGTTGAATAAAACGTGCATTTCAACCAAGTGAAAGAATTTTGGGACTGATTGGAAAGCCATCTTCCCAGAAGGACAAGGGAAGATCGGTGCAGCATTTGCCCAGGTAAACACTTGCACTAGAAGTTCACTTGAATTAAATAGGGATTGCATGTCCACATCATTTGTATGTGAAAATGATCTTTAACTTTAATGAAATGCCCAGTGTGAATTAATTAGCTGGTTAGCCAACAAATCAGGCACACCAAGTGGACCGATTTCACTTCTGCTGAAGTTCATTAGCTGTGCACATCCGTGGCTGTGCCGGAATTCGATCTTCAGACACTTGAATAGTGAGAAAAACGCGCAAAATTGCTAAAGAAGAAGCGACCGTGCTCAAGCTTGTGCAGCGTATCGGGTTCGCCCAACTCGTAAACTATTTTCTGAACTTGTGAACATATCTAACTATTCAGACGTGGAATATTCGTGCATCCAGCATACCTTTATGTATTGGCCTAAACAGACTTGCCCCGCATATCCCCTAACCGGACCAACTCAGAGAGAACATCTGATCCGTTGAATCCATTTTTGGTGTGGACCGAATTGAATGGCCTAGTCAAGATAAGGGAAAAGTTGTTCAAAGGCGACTCATTCGACTGCAGTTTCTACAAGTCCGCAACCATGCATAAGCCATCTGAATTTTTACCTCCCTTATTTTATTTGTTAAAGACTCTGCACACCGAAATTTTAAGTTCCCCAAAGTTTATTTATCCAGAAAATTTTAAATAACAAAGGACGCCAGCAATTCAATTATATGGTACATAAAGTAGGAACAACGCGCCAGATTTTTTGGCGTCAGTAGCACTATTAGTGACTTCTAGTTTTAACAGGTTTCAACTGGCGACGGAACAATTTCATCCTGGAAACATGCCTGGAAACATCACAATGAGAGATTCAGCTGCGCTCTAGGTTAGTCTCTTGCAAAACCAAATTTATTTCGCTAAATTCGTTCTGTTTGTTAAAATGCATGGCGGCGTTCCAGCGAATCTTTTCCTTAACCAATTTGGTTCCCTCAACAAAGTGCATTATACGCCGTCTTTCACTATTTCGTTTGTTTGTCTTGATTTTTTCTTCAGCGTCTAAAAACCAACGTGATATACTTGTGCAGGTCATCCTAGCTCTTGTTATTATTGCATACCACAAAGAACATTTAGACCAGGATGCAAAGAAAAATGCCACATTTGTGTGGTTTGAAGTCTGAAATACCAATTTTTCCTCATCCAGGAGAAATTACAAAAAGCCTCCCGAAATTTGTGGTTTACGTTGACACCGTTGAGGAATGACTGACACACCGCCTCGAGACAGATATCATTATATGGAGCATGGGAGTTTGCCTGTCTAACAGTTCTGTCCGACTCTTGTTATGGACAATTTTATTATTCTGTCCTGCACTTCTACGATAGTTTTTAACTGACAAAATTCTCTCACAACCAGACAATGACTTCAATTTCTAATCATCTAATCCAAATGATAGCAGAGAATCGTGAATGCACGGTTTTCTCGAACACACTTTTTTCCAGAATGCACTGAGGAAATTGTACGTGATTTGTCAGGACAAGAGACTGGCTGTTCCTTGTGGGAACCTTTTGAGATACAACTATCTCTCACTTATAATATGCCTGCCTTTTCTGACCAGGTCATGTCCAACGTACTGAAGGATGAAGTGTGTATGACCAAGTTATTAAGCTCCAGATCTCACTTATACAAGTTTCTCCTTTAAAGGCTGTTTAGTGATGTCTGAGGTGGTTAGTTTGTATCACCTATAGCAGTTGAAATAATAAAGTTTATGCGCGTGTGACCAGGTAAATTTTTCGAAATTTTACCTGTGCTATGTTCATGTGGAAATCAACAATTACTCATACTGGGTTAAAAAGTGCTTAAGGTTGGGTGAATTTAACATGTGAGTCGCCGGTGTTTATCATCGTTTATTCACAAAAGCACTATTTTTGGATTCATTTTCCTTTGGTTTAACGAGGCCTGGTGGTTATTCCCTTAGACGAGCGATCAGACTTGAAGAATAAAACGGCAAAATTTTTAATGTACTCCTTTTCCTTGATGCTATACATTTACGAAACATGTAACTTGGTAGCATAAAATGGAAATCGGCTGTCTCTAAATGCTATACATATAACAAATGCTCAAGACGTGTTCATTATTGGGTGGATCTCACAGAGTTTTACGTTGCTGCTTATTTTACCGCAATTACGTCGAAAGGAGTCAGGCGCAAACCATTGTATTCACATTTTTGAACGATAATTAATTGTCCTTTATTCCGAAAAAACTGAGCTGATATAATTTAGTAAAACTTCGGGGCCTCTGTTGTCAAAGCAACAGGTTCTTGAAATGAGAAAATCCGAAGCCATTTTGAACGGAAATCGTGTCTGCTTCGTTTGGATGTGATTCACCAGGCTTTCCTGGGGCTCACTGGACCACTGGCTGCTAACACCAAAATGCTTTCTGTTGACAAGACCACCAGCATAAAATGTCCAGAAATTTGTCTTGCTTGCTAGAACGCTAGCAGCAACTAATTTCTGTTTCTGATTGATTTGTTTTCCCCACATGACAGCAGATACATCCTACGCTCACTAACACCATGTTTTGAACTGATTTACAGAGTGACACTTGAATAATTCTACGCTTTCCACATCCAGGCAAAAAAGCCAAATTTTCTTCCCCGTTGACAACGTTTTAGGGTTTTTGCTTTCTGGGTACACTCGTGAACTCGACTTAGCGAACCTGTACATATCAAAAAATCTTAATAATGCCAAAATATTACTTGAAAAAGTGCATTCTACCTACCGGCACCCAAAATGAAACGTGAAAACTGGCCGACTTAGTGCGGTTAGTTAGTAAATTATGGTTAAATACGTGTGGATATATGTGATTAAGACAAGGTATCCTTTAGCTGGCAGTCGAAACTTCAGAGAAACATGTGGGTTTCGCATGGCCTAAATACCACTCTAGGCAGAGCAGGTTTATGGCATCCTCTACGAACAAAAAACATGAGTACAGGCAATCGTTGTTAAAGTCACGTGTTGGACTGTGTGACACAACTTGTTTTGTTTGCCTACAGGAACCCACCACTCATGAGTAGCAGAAATTTAAGAAATATTCATCTGTTTCTATGTAAGTTTAAGTTACCGAATGTTTGGAACGGATCACACGTTTTAAAACAAAGGCATCAGCCGCGGACTCATTGTCAAGAGAGTACAACACTCGGGCTAACATTTCACAATGGCAACTCAATCGGGGTATGAAACCACTTTAACCCCGTTGAATAATAAAAGCTCCCCACATTTGAGTTCGTTCGAAGGACAATCAAGCGTTCTTAAAATGAATCAACTGTTGACGATCAGTTGATAAGCTGAAAGCTATTTTTAAAAATTTCAGCGAGTTCGGCCATTCAGTGAAAACATCTTTGCAGCGTTGGAAGCAATGAAACCATATTCTTCGTTGGCAATCAAGTTAGTACGAGTCAGCTCTCTTAGCTATCATATTTTAACGCAAACTTTCATTTCGTTTCAGCTGTGGACGATCATGGAGCTGGCCAATAAACTGGGAGACATTACTGAACCAGTACAAAATCGTACAGACTCCTTGTACTATGTTGTAAGACACTTAGAGGATGCGCTAGTGATGCGACATCGTCGTCGGTTACATCGGAAGCGACACAGTTCGACGTCGGCCTATCAGCTCTCTGTAAATTCACCCCCAGTTGGTGAGACTGTGTCGCTCACTGGAAGAGGTAATTTCGCTTTGGAGTTGATAACTCTGTCACTCAGAAACAGACACCCCGTGGAATACCTCAGTACCCATATCGATTTCACACAGATCTCGGGTTCCCGGTCCACGACCCTGTTCTCCTCGATCGGGCAGTTATCTTGCTGGTTTGTACCTGATTGTGAAGGGACTGTACGTAGTAAATTCTACGGGACAACTATTTCTGGTCTCAAGGTGAGTTCTTTGAAGTGTTTCTTTTCCCCTTTAAACAGCGTTACAGCTAGCATGCAAATGAATCTCATATCCGAAAATCATCATATCCTTACAGTTTTCTCTCATTTCGCGTACCCACCGCACATCTTACGATAATCCTGTCCTTTGAAGCTTTTCCTTAATACCTCGATTCTGCATTAATTAGTTAGCAAGTTTTCCTTATTACAAAGCTTGCATCTGCCACTCCTCAGTAAAAGATACCTGATTTGAAATGTTTCACTATTTCAGTAGTACATTTTACCCACTTCGAATTACGAAACAGAGAATAGTGGTGACCGTCAACGAGAAGGCAGTTGGGGTGGCGGGGTAGATAGCTGCGCACTGGAGGCGGTAGCTGATATAACTGATGCTTAAACACAGGGTTGTCAGTGAAATTTTCATTACAGAGATTGGGGGAAGCTATGCATTGAAAGCAATCGCTTGAATGCACGAGCGCTACTGAGGGCACTACTAGATCATATCTGATGATGTCTCTAGCGGTCGATGTGTACTGTCTAGGGGTCCCCATTCAGGTAACGCAGTGAAGTTTTCTAATAAAGGCTTCCATACTTTGCTGCCAAGTTATTGTTTGACCTCCTCTGCCTCGTTTTGACCCTTAACGTTATTGTGCGAAAAGAGCCCTTCGGGGAAGCCGACACACTGGCATACGGAGTATGTTACCGAACCAGCGTAACCTATAGAGTGTGATCAGTCCATCCACTGCGGGCGAGTTATTTCTTCCAACTACCATTCGACGCATGGCAACATTGCTGATCCGGTGTTATTACCGGATTCAGGCAATGCTCCAAAGACATTGATGGCCAAACGCTGAAAGTCTTTTGGCGTCTTCAGCGCGGCTGCCAGGTTTCTGAGCGCACTGCAGCATTGTAAACTCGACCCTAGTGGAAATTTCATCATTAGGAAGATCCATTCAATAAATTTTCACGAGCAGAAAATGATGCGTTTTTTAACTTGAATCGCCGGATTTCTAAGGTTTGATATCTAACGATGGTTGACGATTCCGTTTCCGGATATTTCACTGCTATTTCACCTGCATTCAGTTTTGGAACCGCTGTACAGATTGTTTATTGTACGTGCAAGCAAGCAACTATTGAACTTCTTTGGCTAAATTGCTAGCAATGGAAGAATTAAGGTCTATCATTCTTTATTCAAAGCAAAATGCAGCCTGGCTAATTAGGAATTTTCATAGTTGTGCGGGTGCACCGCAAATATGTATACAATGGTAGAAGAGTTCTGAAATCGAAGCCCACTCATCGTTCCTCTGCCAGTATGTCTCCCTTGAATCATATCAATACGGCCCATGTTGGTACCGTTAGGTAGGTGAAACACCGATTCCCGTTAGCGAACTAAAGGCGAGTACATTGACCGAAAATGATATTATGTGAGCTCGTGTATGTTCGTGACACCCTGTTCAGCTAACTAAAGAGTTAAAGAACCTCTAGCAAACATCCAATTACGTGAGAATGTCTACACAAAGTAGAAACCAGTATTTGGAAGGTTTGTCAGAGACTGTTACAAGTTTTTTGTGAGATCGGGTTGTGGATAGATGACGCATGTATTTAGAACGCACCACCACACAATTACTCCTGATGTCCGGTGATCTAAGGGACTGAAGTTTAGTGGTTCCGTTCACACCTGTTCACTAACTTTTGTCTGCCTTCCGCAGTGCTTAAGTCAAAATTTGAAGTTCTTGATTTCAAACCTTTCATTCTCAAAAGAATGAAATGTTTCTCTAGTGTTTCCGTGCTTTACAGAACGAGTGAACATATCAAGTAGGTAGGGCGAAGTCTGCATTGCAATCCTCCTAGCGGTAAATAATATGTTCTGCTTTTTTCAGACTACTCATATCCAATGGCTCTGAAGCTAATATGAAAGTGGGATCACATAAAGCGTGACCTTCTGGTCAGTGCTTACGTAATAAGTTTTACTTTCCCACTGTCAACACACTTCTAGCTAAAGTACTGTATTTTGCAATCTTGGTACCGTTGCTTTTTTCATTCCATCTGGGGCAGTGTTGTCAAGGTTTGCTGTGTTGTCTTGGGATCTTGTTGCAATCGACTTTTGTGCGCAAAACACTCCTCCATACATGTAGAATTAAGGTGGCGGATCCGGATTATGCATTTATTCTCCAGTGTTAGTTTGTTTGTCTGTGGAAACACTTCATAGTAATCAAACCGGCTTACTGTCTGTTACGGTAATACACCTGACTATCGTCAGATGCAGTCTGGCAAATTATCAACAGCTATTCATTCTAGTCCTTACTTCTTCACTGCGATAGTATTTTCCGTTGTTTGTATGTCATTAATGGAACTTACTATCATTATTTGCCTTCCAGGAAATCTGGCTGAAGAAAATTTCTGCACATGTTATTCCGAAATCTTGTGCTGTGTTACGATAGGTTTTTGATCGGTACCAGAGCTGTTTTCTTCTTGAGTAGTCCGCAAATAGAAGACTGAAGAGCATTTGCGGTTGTTTTTCTAACATTTAACCTGCTTGACAAAATCCACAAGGGCAAACATTATTTCAAAATGCTGCCAACAGCTGCACTGGAGATAGGTTGTTTGTACCTTGCTGTACGTTTTAGGAAACACGTGTTTTAGATCTGTCGTGACCGCCTTTTTATCCAACTTCTTTTCTGACCCATGATCTTGCTTATCTCAGATTCCTGGGACAACCGACTGTCTTTTACGGCTTCTATATGCTCCTTGACTTGGTTAATGGTGACATGTGGTACGAGACAGGCAAATTTCCACGTGTTACATTTTGTGACTTCGACATGCGCAGAATGGGAAGTAACTACCACAGACATACGCTTCAATGTGTACTGGGCATCAATATGTTCAATGAGAAAATTTTCATCTTTCTGTGGTTTTGGCTTATGGTCATAAGTCTAATGAACATCAACAGTTTCCTACGGTGGTGTTTCAGGTGAGTACACAACTTTGTTTTCAATATCAGAAATGATTTTTTTGTTAGTTGAGCGCTATTCAATCGCATTGCCATGTTATACCATTCATAATCAGTCTGTAATAAGGTCTGAGAAGCGAATGACATAATCGATAGAAAGTCCTTCTGCTCCTGGTTGACTATTAGGGTAGCTATAAGTGACAGGTCATTCATTGAAATTGTATTAGAAGAAACCCATCCATTTACAACGATCAGAGTATTACTTTCGAAAAAGATTGCTGAAAAAGACGGATACTTTATAAACACGACAGAATATTCATTGTTTTAATTAACATGATTTTTTGAAAACAAAATATTGTCCAACAGCAACAAAAGGATTTTTTCACGCGACTCCGTGATGGATTTGACTAGCTATTTTTGCTAGTCGAACGATACTGAAATAGTAATAAAGTGTTTTACCACATAATTTTCAAAACACATCAATTTCAAAAATCGCCCATTACCCGCAACTTGTCAAAGTATGCAGTGTAACAAATTGCCCGTTTCACAAGCATATTCCGGCAAATGCGGCAAAAGGACCGTTAGGATGAATAATTAACATTCAGCAAGAAAGACGAAGACCACCTGTGATCGCCCACAAAATTGGTTTCATGGTTGATGCAGAAAAGTCTGTTGTGTGCGAAGCCAAAATTAGCGCAAAAATTTAGTCTTTAGCACTGTTCTTTTAAACCCGTTGAGCTTAAGGTCACAATCACAGAGGCGGTTCCGTTTTTCCAGGTAATATTTTGTCAATAAGACAGTCAGGCTATCTGCAAACAGTCATTACGTTCACCCCATCGATCGAGGTTAGATTTAGACCAGCTGCTGCTAAAATACATGTGATCGGATTCCGGTAAGTTTCATCAAACAAGGTCTTCTGTCCCCATCATTGCCTTCTACTCGACGGTAAGCGGTGGTTTCGTTGATAGTTTGTCAAATACTTACGTTCTTCAGACCGGCCACGAAAGTTTGGTCCAAGGACATGTAGTGATATTATGTAACAAGGAACGGTTTTCTGACCATGACTTTTGGACAGTGTTCGAAATATTTTCTGCTATGTTTTGACGAGGAAGAGTGACCATTATTATTTCTGCATTCTTTGTTTGCTTTTAAACAGTATACTTTATTTTACCAGATTATTGGCTCTGTACAGACGTCATTTTCTCAGTTTGTTTTTTGACCGTCTTTGAGCACACCTCGTCGCAGATGTTCGAATCTCACTCCCAAGTAAGCAAGCAAGTAAGCATTTTCCTCTCCGCTGCTTACTTACCAAAATCCTCCGCATTTTTACGAATTCCAATCAACTCAACTCACTGTTCCCAATATGCAGGTTGTCTATCGACTCGCTACTCACCTCTGTCAAGGAGAAGCTTATTGGGACAATTCTAGACAATAGTGGCATTTTTACCTGATAGCGCGGATTTAAAAAATATTCATCTGCACAGAAAATTGTTTGTTATGTATCAGAATAGCAATATGTGATTTCATAACACACTGGTTGTATGTTTCGCTGACTGCAAACGCAACGATATCCAATCCGGTTACTGTGTCGTTCCAACTTCGAGTATGATAGGGGATTTGTGCAAACCACTGTTGTCTCTACATCAAACGCTATCAAAAACTTTATGTGCGTTCTGTCAGAAGGAAACATTGCCTTCAATCAGTTGGAGTTCATTCGGACATGATTAATAAGCCATCGTTTTAGAAAACTCTGGCAAAAATCGATGGATCTATTGTTTAAACATATTCTACTTCTGGTCCAAAAGTTTCTTCAGGCCATGTTTAGATGTCACTGTGTCAATCAAAGTTTATTGCAGACGTAGAATCAGAGAGATCACTTTCAGTCAGCAGACTAAATCAGTCCACAATCCGGAATTAACCGAGTGTTCCTTAAATCTTTCTTAAATGAAAACATTTCGGTTTTACGCTTTGCATCTCATGGAAAAATGTTCAACTCGGACTTGGTTTGTCACCAAAGTCGAGATACCGACTGACAAACCACCGTGCCCTTCATTTGGCCGGTCTTGCTGACCACATCATTTGATACACTAATTCATGTTCAAGTGTGTGTTACTTGGTTCTCTATCAATATCAGTACTGTCGCAGCGTTATGTAATGACCAGTGAATCGCCGAAGGAAAGTCACATTAGGCCCATTTTTGGGTGGAATCCTGAGAATGAACAGTGACACAATTGTGGTTAGGTAATCAAAGCTCTTATCGTGAAGATACAAATATCCATGGGTACTACTGAGTCATTGTGGTAAAAATTAGAAGGTTATTTTATCCCCAGTCAATTCACGTCTGCATAGACCAAAACGATGCAAGGGGTGCTATGCAACCTAATTTGGAACCACATGAACTTGCCGAATGATTCTCGTCCTCTTTCTTTTACGTCAGTGTACATGACGAAGAATACTGTGACGTTGATATTTACGGAAAACTGACAAAGAAGGCCGTTTGGATACGATGGTTGGAGTAGGCCGAAACAGAAATCTTTTGCCTGATAATCGAGTTGAGCGGTGCTCAGGCTGTAGCATATCCTTGGACTCTGGATAAGTTTCATTCAGACTAGAAGATTTAAATATTAAAATTTTCCGGTTGAGATGGTTTGTTTTTTCAACTTACCAAGCGGTCAAACGAGAGATGGGTTGTGAATGCGTAGCAGCGATGTTCACACCTGTATCCTGCAACTAAGGATCGTACAGGTTGAGAACTACACTCAAAGCCTAATCAATAGCCCATGGAATTTCCATGTGCTCAGCGTTACTCTGATGATGGAAGCTCTGTCTGATACGGTCAAAATATTGACAAAAATTAAAGGTTTTGAACCACAGTTATGTGGTGCTCATATCCTAAACAAGATATGTTAACAGGGTGATTAATTAAGCGGTTCNTAACATCATCGTACATCATACCTTGCGGCACATACCCAACAATTTCAACAAATCGGTTGGTTAGATTATGGATTTAACTTGTCTTCAAAGTTACGTTGGAATTGACTTTATTAAAGAGTGAGGCAAATGAAGTCCTGGTCTTCTTTTGTCAGGTCAGCATTCAATTCATTCACAGTATCTCGTCATCCAAGCTGATTTCACCACGGATCATCAAGGACAGCTGTAGTACGTGAAATCTTTTCTCACAGTTCATCTAAAATAAAGTATATGAATGAAATGCACTATTTTTAGTCACACTTGTGGGTCTAAAATTTAGGTAAGGTTTCACACGGTATGTTGGTTACATCTTAAAAGTTATGTACCCAGAGATTGGTTCTGTATTTGACATGGCAAGTATATCATTATAGTACAATATAAGTTGCGATGTTTTCATTCAAAGTTTATGTCAACAGTGGTGAGTGAGTACAGCGTATTATCTCGAAAAAAAAACATATGAAGTTTTGGAGGGACAGCTGTCACGATCACACCTCATTTACTCCCATATCTACTAACGAACTACTAACTTGTTAAATTTATCTGGCAAAGCTGATTATGTTTGAAATATTCTGGGGGCTAGTGTTGCGTACGTGCATCACGTCTTCCTGAGGAGATAGAATACTTCGCCTCCTCTTGATGTTCAGACGGTCTAGCGAACAGCTAACCCTAGAACACTCACCACTCAATAGGCGAATCCAAGTTGCTTAGTGGTTACAGGACGAATTTGCTGACCGAAAGGTCCGCTGTTCGAACACGGCTTCTGCTTCCCGACTTCCCCTGTCTAGGCTTGGGTAACCTGGCAATATCGCAGCCCTAGTGCTTCCTTCTGGTGGCATGACAGCTAGGCAGCTAAAGAGTGCTATAGCTAAACGGAATCAAGACAGGTGGCCAAAATATACTTGGAACAGCACGTACGGTAGTCTTTTTTCTACTGGTGCTTACACATCTCTAAGCTGACTATATTTCATTGAAAGAGTGATTCTTCGCATTCGAGTATATCATGACTAGTAACCGAAATCAGAGAGCCTGAAGGCACTTTCCAGTGAAGATGTATTTCAGGAGGTTGGTAGGATAAGCCGAACATCAAACGAGTGTTAGTTCACTTTCCGTCGAAGATAATTGACGCTGTACACTATTGAGCTTAAGTAGATGGAAGGTTACGCAACAAACCAATACCTGATCCCAAATCATAGCTGTTTACGAGGGCGGATTCCTCAAACATTAATTTCATTAAAAGTTTGAATGCAGTAATTCTCTGGCATTCTATCCTTTTTCCCAAGGGCGACATCCAAACGAATGCTGTTCGTTTTTTGACTAGTTTTTTAATAGCCTTCTTCACAACTTGGCGCTCTCTATCTTAGACATACGATCATCGTTGTTAAGTGACATCGGAATATTCCGAAAGGCTTACGGCCGCATCCATTTTATCGACGTTTTAGGTCCCTGACCGACTAAAAGAGGAGAATATTACACTGTAAATGCGTTTCTCAAAGGCAGGTTCCTTTTTCAGTTTGATGTACTGAACGAATTATGGAGTTAAGGTCGGTACAATTGGCTAAGCGTTTAGAAATGAATGTGAAGGCTAGATAAGAAAAATCGTTTTGGAATTGTTTTACAACACGAACAGCATTGTTTTATATGAATCTTGAGTTTCCTCTGGTTTTTGGGCATATTTTATGACAGTTAACCACCAATGTACGGCATTGATGTATTGCTGTGAATGATGATGATGATAATGATTAGCAATCGGTTTCTGTATTTCCAGTTTCGTGTGATGTAATTTCTGTTTTAGTTAAAGGCACCATCGTAAGTTAGTGAAGATTACTTTACCTCCATTCGAGAGGCAATTTTGCTCGGACTGGAAGTTCACCGTGAAGCTTATGCAAGATTGATGTTCAACGTTTTTTTAAACCAAAAGGCTGTTCACAGTGACCTATCAACTGAACGCAATCAAAAAGCCCGAATGACCGGGCTCCCTACTTTTGATTTGAGGCAACATTCTAGCCTTTCGTACTTCTCTACCAGCTTCTTAACAGTCAGTAGTTCATGCCTAAAAGGAATCGATTAATGGTGCAAAAACGACTGAGCATTGTGATCTGTCAACATGATTGAACTTATGTGCTTAGTTGGTGTAAATAGAATTTGAATAAAAACGGCTTGGTGATCAGGTTAGGTAACAGTGTTCTTCTTTNTCCCCTGTCTAGGCTTGGGCAACCTAGCAGTATCCAAGCTCTCGTGCAACTTTCGGATGGCATGGCAGTTAGGCACCAGAAGGGTGCTACAGCTGAACGGAATAAAGACAGGTGGTCAAAATGTGCTCAGAACAGCACGTACGACAGTCTTCTTTCTACTAGTGCTTACACATCTCTAAGCTGACTATATTTCATTGAAAGAGTGATTCCTCCCATTCGAGTATATCATAATTAGTAACCAGAATCAGACAGCCTGGAAGCACTTTCTAAGACAAGCCAAACATCAAACGAGTGTTAGTTTACTTTCCGTCGAAGATAATTGACGCTGCACACTAGTGAGCTTAAGTAGATGGAAGTTTACGCAACAAACTAATACCTGATCCGAAATCATAGCTGTTTACAAGGGCAGATTCCTTAAACAGTACCTTCATTAAAAGCCTAAATGCAGTAAGTACCTGTCACCCTATCCTTTTTTCAAAGAACAACATCCAAACGAATGCTTTTGCTGTTCGTTTTTTTGACTGGTTGTCCATTAGCTTTCTTCACAACCTGGCGCTCTTTTTATCTTAGAAATACCGTCGTCGTTGTTAAAAGACAACCGAATATTTGGAAAAATTTACGGCTACATCCACTTTGACGATTTTTTAGGTCCCTGATTGACCAAAAGGGGAGAATATTACACTGTAAATGCGTTTTTCAAAGACGGGTTCCTTTTTCAGTTTGATTTACTGAACGAACTGTAGAGTTAAGGTTGGTATAATTGACTAAGCGTTTAGAGATGAACGTGAACGCCAGATAAGGAAAATCGTCTTGGAGTTGTTTTACAAAACGAACATCATTGCTCCATATGAATCTTGGGTTTCCTCTAGTTTTGGGGCACATTTCATGACAGTTAAGCATCAATGTACGGTACTGCCTTGGATGATGATGATAATGATTAGCAATCGGTTTCTGTATTTCCAGTTTCCTGTAATGTAGTTTCTATTTCAGTTAAAGTTACAATCGTAAGTAAATGAAGAGTACTTTACCTCCAATCGAGGGGCAATTTTACTCGGACTGGACGTTCACGTGAAGCTTATGCAAGATCGATGCTTAGCGTTTTTTAAGCCAAAAGTCTGTTCACACTGACTTATCAACTGAACGAATTGAAAAAGCCCGAATGACAGGGCTCCTTACTTTCGATTTGAGGCAACATGCTAGCTTTTCATAATTATCTATCAGCTTCATAACAGGCTGTAGTTCATGCCTAAAAGGAATCGACTACTGGTGCGAAAACGACTGAGCACTGTGATCTGTCAGCATGACTGAACTCATGTGTTTAGATGGCGTAAATAGAATTTGGATAGAAACGGCTTGGGGATCAGGTTAGGTAACAGTGTTCTTCTTTGAATTGCAGATCCACGTTTCAAGTGAGCCGAGTATCATTTATACGTTCACTCCTGCTACAAAGACTAGTGCTTGGAACGAATTCACAGGTCACATCGACTTCTTCGAGCTCTACTTCCAAATTGCAAAGTCACAGCGATGATGTCAGTTCAGGAAAGCCATATTCAACAGTTCATTTACCAATGACTGAGAGCGAACGAAAGGCATCTGCGTCGTTCACTGAAAATGTACTTGGCCAGGATGGTGTTTTCGTTCTTCGCCTCATTTCCATCAATGCCGGGAGACAAGTTGCATCACAAATCCTCGAACGCCTTTGGAGCCGATTTAACCAGGCAGCAGACAATCACCCTGTTACCCGAAGTGCAGTTAGCAAAGAAAGGCGACCACAGTTGAGCAAGCTCTATATACCGCCGATAGCGGCACGCTTAGGGAGACCTGTTGGTTTATTGGGCAAAACGAATGAAAGCACGAAGCCTCCGGTGGAGGAACATAACATCACTTCACCCGTATCTTCCACACCCGACAGAGCACGACAGAGAACTGAAACTTTGGACTGGCTCCGAAAAGTTCGGAAGAGACCATCTACTCGCAGCTCCCACTCCCCACATGAATCGTCCGATTCGGAGATAAGAATCTTAACCCACGAAATAAACGTGGTTTAGTTTTGTTTTTGACTACCATTAAAATGAAGCTATTTTAGACACTCCAAATTTCCCAAATCCTGTTTTTTAACCTTGTTCTTGCATAGACGATAAACCATCCACTTTCCTTTATTGTTGTCCCGTGTGGTTCGCCTTGTCACTTTTATGGTTCCAGTTCGTCGATGTCAACTATACTTAGTCGAATTTAATTTTCTCAAGTATGTTGGTCATACTGCTGGAATTTTCCGGCCCATTTGACTCCTAAATTCCTATCTGGGAATCAAAGAATGAAGCCCACCAGGACATGCAAATAACGATAGTGGCGTGAGAGATTGTAGCGACCCAGTCACCCACATACTTGACTGTTCAACTCAGTCGCTCACTGGATCGCGAGGCTTGTCTTTTTTCTCATACGCACAAACACGTTGCGTTAAGCTGACTCATTGGACATCGATTGTCTGCACCGCCTAGTCAGCGTAGCAGCCACTCATGTGCCGACGCGCCCACGTATACGCACTGGGACCTACATAAAGGGAAACCGAACCCAGTCAACACACAGACTTGCGCGCGCGCAGGGAGTAAGGTGTCGGCCAAACACCCCAAAGTCCAGGGACAATCATGGAATACGTGTAGCAGCCAAACTGCGGAGGAAACACGTTTCTGCCGTCCGGACTTTCACCAAGGGACTCTCACATATGATAAGTCCCCTTTTTGACTCGCTCCCATTTCTCACTGTATTTATTTTTATACGTGTCGCAGAAATACTAAAAACTTCTATTGGGGCACACATACCTTCTGATCTGTATTATGGCCATCATCACCTGTGCACTGATAAGATGCAGTGCAGATTGAACATCACATATACTTGGTTTATCGACAATCAAAGCAAACACTGTCTCACTTCCTAATGAGTTTTGTTTTCTCACTCTCTGAGCTTTGAACATCTCATGGCTGAACCACGGTATATAGAAATTTAAGTGAATGGAAGCTCAAAAATAAACATTTACGACATTCCCATCTCCGAACCCTCCGAATAATTTTCACTAGAGGTAACCGATGATGTCCTGCAAGTGATTATTGCTATCTAAGCCTGAGATCGGGATGGAAAGTCAGTGGGCATGGAGCGAAGTTGCTCTTTGTGGGTGAATTTGAGGTTGTTGTCGGCGTGCTCATATTTACCATGGTTTCAACTACATTTAAAATGATATCGATGGAACAGCTTTCTACATACCAGCGACCATAAACTATAGGGTTGTTTGCGGCCATAAGAAATTCTGATATACCAGAGTGAATCATTTGCCTTTTTGAGACATTTATGAAAAATCATATCCGCTGTAGATTCTTTGCAAGCATTTTCATTAATGTAAGGGCGCCCCTGTATGGACACGACCAACTAATACACTCTTGCCGCGAAATTCGAATTCGAAACTTGTTGGTTAAAGAAGATCGCCAAGTTTCCACCGAAGCTTGCCAGTCAGTTGTGCTTCTGTTTACATTACGTCTGAGAAGAATGGCGCCACTGATGGCCAAATTCAAGACATCTTTTAGTTACATCGGTTTAGAGGGTCTCCTAGTGATGATTCTCGCTGTTATGTGTAGGAAGACCTCGGAGTTGTTCGTAAATAGTTTTCAAGGATGTAGAAAAATATCTCCCTGCTTATACTGACCGCAGTGTAAGAAGTTATGAAGAAGCAATTCCTAGGAATTTCGTACTGTCTCTCAATAGATTTCTGTGAAGCCGTATCTAGAACCTCTTTTCATGCAGCATATTCCCACCGTTTCCATCAAAAGAACACTGCAGTGATGGCACCAGAGTTGTGTAGTGGTGCGCATGTGTAAGTTCACCTGAAAATGTCACCGTCGGGCTTCGTCATTGAATTATGTATATTTATCAACCCAACAGTCAGCGCTGATTGCTTGTTAAGCAAAACAATAATTTCGCTCATCCACTGTGAACCCTGTTAACTCAAAAATAAGATTTTGGGCCACGTTACATAGATAGCCACAAGTTTTATGTCTCTGCCGTATTCAGTCTTCTTTCAGGACTAAGGGTATCGAAGGGAAGCTTTTATTACTTGTTCAGCCTCTATAAACCATACAGGCTTAATAAACGGGGAATGAATGAGAAACTTATATAAACACGCGTGTCAAATGGCAGTCTGAAAGCCACTGCAGTGCAGGTAAGAAGAAAAATAAAAAAGTGGCAATTTGAATACGTCTTTACCACTGAAAGGAGAGGAGATACACATTGTCTGCGTTTCTACTGTTTTGAGGGAAAAAGGAAAATCACGAAAAACTAATCAATGGGTGAATAGTATCGGACGAAACGAAGAGTTGGTCAATTTGCAATGGTCGAGGAGAATGCAAAGTCGGAGAAAAAATTTCCCGCGTTGACTTCGCCTTCGTTTAAAAACTACTTAGTTACTAGAAGATGAGAACCACATATTCCCATATACTAGACAAACTACCTTCGTTCAAACATGGAGAGGCTTTGCCGGTTCCGGGCTATTTAAAAATAGTAGAGATTTTAGTGCCCATAATGTTGCGACTGCGTTGGATTAAATCATGTTAGCCTAGAATTGGCGAAATACAATCATTCGCAAACCGATTTGGTTTTGCTGGAGACTCACCCGGAACAAAGCTGAATCTCTCTTTTATGCTTTTTTCAAGGCGGATTGGTACAACACATTTAGTTGTTAAGAACATAAACGAGAGAATCAGCTGGGCTCCAGGTGAGTCTTCCCCAAAACCAAAATGGGTCTGCAACTGAGTGTAGTTCGCTAAGTTCGTGTGATTTGGGTTCAGGTAGAACATCGGGTTGACGGTAACTCGGGGATTGTGCCTATCTGATGAGCCTTAAGAAGGGCGAAACCGGCCACGAGCTGTCGGAGAGTTTTCAGCAATCTTCTGAGTAGTGTATCAGCCGAACATTATTTTGCGAAACATTACTAACTTTGTTGAAAAGGGAGTTAAAGTTATTCCAAAGTTACTCCAAATTGAATAATCATTTCAGTGAATTGTCTTTTGGCAACTTTTCCAAATATCAGAGCTAATTTGATAATAGAGCGATTTTTGGTAGTGTGAGGAGATTTGGCACTCTTGTGGAGATTTCGTCCTGTTAGTGAAGCCGATCCATGCTAAAAGGCCGAGAAGCACTGTACAGCTGTTTCATCCTTATTGGGAATCATCAGTAGTGCGCATCTCACGAAACTCCAGAGAGTCTTGAACCTGCGACCTCCTGGCTGGTAGTTTGAACACAACCGCTCGGCTGATCAGTTGAGTTTTTTGTAAGCCTGCTTCCAGTCAATTTTAGTGTTTTGGTATGTAAAGTATAAGAATGTTTGGTATTGGGGTACTTATTGTCATTTTATGGAAGCAACTACACAGGGTATTAAATTTTTGCGAGAAAGTAAACCAACGCGTACTTAACGTGACTGAAATTCAATGTATGTGTCGTACGCAATTCCCAGTGAGTTGTTGACCAAAATCTGCAGCGGTATCGGAAAAATAATTTTTGTACTCCAGGATAATCCAGCATCCTTCGCCCTGATATCCACTTCTAACAAGATGAACGTCCAGAAACCTAAAAACAGTTGCCATCGTGCAAACGTTCTGATAAGCTTAGCAATGTGAATAGTACCATTGTAGCCTTCCCGATCGATACCAGCCACCCGATTAATCCAATCCGATGGCACTTTAGGGTCAGTGACACCGGATGACTCCAAAAGCCGAGTCGTACTGACTGAAGAAAAAAATGAGGGAGTATGGGTACAACCGTCTAGTTCACATGATTGACTTGGTAAAGACATAAACGAGAAAAAAGAGTGAACAGAAAAAGAACAGCCTTTCAAGACAATGGTGACGACTAAACACGTTTGGGGTGTCCAATCTGACTACGAGACAAAATTAAGACTGCTGGTTTAAGCCAACTAACATGATGCAAGCTACAAGCGGATATTATGATCCTCCAGAGTTCAGCCACGGAGGATGGGCTTGTGAGCGCATGGCGCACTGCAGAACTGCTTAACAGAAACAGTAATTTATTTGGTTGACGTAGAAAGACCCATCGATAACAGGTCCTCGATCCATGCACCTGATGAGACACGTAAGAGCCATGGTCAGCATTTTGACGAATAAATGCGTTGCTTCAGTAGGTACTCATCACTCCCGCTCAATCAAAGCTCCCAGATATGGCACAAGCTAGAAAGTGAGAAGTCTTATGCCTGGATTGATTATCGCCTGTACTGGCGGGACCATTGGGTATGTACATGCTTCATCTGGATAACCGAGTTGCTTTGTGCCACGAGGTACCAAGATCAATAGATTGAAGGCTCTTTTAAGAATCCGGAACTTCCAACTTACCAATGCTTACACCTGCGATATTCCTATTTTTCCTTCTCGCTAATCATGTTCTTGAACTGACAACTGTATAAGATTTGCATGTGACATAGAGATAGAATGCTAACGTGAATCCTGAAGGGGGATTTTGGAGACTTCCTAAAAAAGAGATTTTTTTCCAGCGCAGGGCGCAGGTCACAAAAAGCCTTTTGTTCAAACTGTGGACAACTGACACAAATGTTTTGTTTATTCCCCTCAGGAAGAGGCACTTCAATCTTATCCCGTTATCAGCAGGTTGCAACATCCACTAATGCCGGGCCGTTATCGACATAAAAATGACCATCCATGATGGCAACCATAACTGGAGGGAACTGGTATTCATTGGATGACACACGCCGGTTCTGAAATGAACAGACACGGAAATGGGTACCATTGAAGCCTCACGGCACACAAAGCACACATTCGCAACGGTTCGGTGTCGCAGTAGACAAGGCCGGAGCGTGGCGAAAACGCGCGTGTATTGGAACCGATATGACAGGCACAAGTCAATTACGGTACAAAAATACCTCAAGGTCACGCAGAGTGATGGACAGGCGGACTACTGCTTCCCATCTGTTGCTTGGTGTGTCTCATCAGGGGCTTACTTAATGGGGACAGAGATAAATATATTATGTCGAGCGACAAACACGTGTTAACAGGTACATCTAGCTTCAACCACGCTACAGGGCCTACTTATTGATTTGGAGTCTTGTGAGATGAACTAGATCAAGTAATTTGGACGCAATGCCAAAACGCAGACAAACCTAATTAACACTTTTTGTCGCCTTTTCGGAATGGGAACAGGGTGTTGTAGAAGGAACTAGACGGACAGATTTTGATGTCTAGGATTTAGTTTTCTACCGTCACCCTTACCGCTCCAATATTTGATGCGTAACAAATGTTTAAAAAACCTTTGTTTTGTTATTCATTTATGCCATTTGATAGCCTCAATGCGCATTGGTTTTACGTCCTAATGCGAGGTCAATTTTCAGGATTTCGTTGGGTAGATTGATGTAAGTCTTCACAAGACCCGCAGATATTTTATCTTCTGTCATATCATTGGTTGCTCTTCGTTGTTTATTTCCTCGAATTTGGATTGATGTATGCCCCATATTCGTCCTTGAAGCAGAAAATATTTATCCACACGAACCTCATGACCTACAAATATTTCCACCAGCGGCGATTCCTGGGCATAATTTTCACAGCAACTTCCCGGCTTTCTTTGGTAGCATTACGAGACTCTAACAAATCACGAAAGACTAATACCTACAAATTATCAGCAACTAGCTGGTGTGAATTATGCAAAGAAGCAGGTACGGCAGTCGTCCTGATCGGCAGCGATTTCCCCAAACAGTTCTTGCTAGTTGGACCAAATCGGTTGGCGGATCTGGAAAAACACATTGCCATAAGCTTTGGGTGACCTCTTTTGCTGGACGGGCTTAAAATCATTTCTGGGTAGTTTTTGCTCCAGCCCTGTGACTTACTCTCAAACAGACGTCAATAGGCGTGTATGGTTGCACAGCTCTTTAGGCTTCTTACTCCTTCTATTGACAGGCTTGACAAACAGATCAGAAGCCATCCAATCAACTACTGATAACGAGGTTTATCACAACGAGCAGTATATCGCACTACAATGCTCCGCAGCTGTCCACAATTAGCTCTAGTTGAGCACGTTAAGATGTGTATGTGCCTGGTACCCTCTACCATAAATGAACTCACTAAGCTTGCGAGAGTTATGTGATCGTGCTTCAAAATCTCGACAATTTCCTGCCAGTTCCTAAAACTTACTGTGTCTTTCTTTGAAAGCTATTCCTGAACATTTTAGGTAGCTCAAAACTATATCCAACGTAAAAGCATGGGAATTAGCTATTGCCATAACTTGTGATCTAGATACGACAGTGTGGTAATTGCCAGATAATCGGCTGATGTATCAAGTTTTAAAGAAACTGGCCTGAAGTGAAAGCAAGATGTAAAGAAAAAAGCTTGCCTCCTATTCATATTTCGGGTATATACAAAAACACACATGATGCAATTGAAGCCAGAGTTCCCGGACAGGACTTGAACCCGCGTACCATTGCTTGCTACAGATTGCCCTGCCAACTCAGACTCCGCGGACGCTGTCCCATGTTTCACGTGTACACTTGAGGTTCATGTTGACTTTCTGCATTCTTGTCTAATGGACTGGCGGTCGATGTCAGTTGTAGTGGTCTGGCTACTCAATACGTTACTTTACCGGGAGTGTGTAGCAAACAAATAAAAATAGTAACGATAGATTGAGTATATAATAATAGAGAGGTCAGATGGGACAGACTCGCTAATAATTGTTCGTCGTTGGCCCAGGTCAGCGAATAAGCAACAACCCAATCGTCGTTGTCCAGGGGTCTTCTGAAATGTTCCCACATATAGTAGATTCTGAAGAAAATATGAAGTGTTTTGGGAATAGAGTTATCACATGAGACTCGCGAATGGCCACTGTAAGCGAGATCGAAATCAGAAGTGAGAGTCGGAACACGTAACCACGTTTGTGTTGCGCGAAACTGTACAAGTTCGCTTTTTTGTAGTTTTTCGTCTTCAAACAAAAAACGGTTATGCAATTGACAAAATACTCAACGTTATAATGGAAGAAAAATAAAGGTACAGAACACCACACAGTAAACACCATTTTACTAATCTTCGTCTTTCCATTATCGATTCTTCTCCAAATTTGTTTGAGCGTCCTGGCGATATCAACATCCTGCCGAGTCCCTGGAGTTGCCTAACATTTGTGGCGGCTGGGGCAACCAGCGATCTGACAGATGGATCAACCGGCAAAAATGAGAACCACTGAATCAATAAGATAAATGTTGCTCGGATGTAATTCAGTAATATCTGGCAAGCAGGGATGGTCAGTTTGACTTCTGCACTCGTAGTTTTCCTAAAAATGATTTTCCAGAAAGGCACAGATATCTGAGTCAGTATCCATCACGCATAAAGAGAAGATTAACTTACCCGTTTAGTGCTTGGCGGTTTTCAACCATTACTTTAAAAACGACATACCGATGCCTTTGCAGCGGCCGTCACGTCCCCTGAAAACCCTGACAGTGTTCTTTCAGTGTGCTTACATTGTTGTCTACCTCTGTTTCGTGATGACGGCACAAAAAACCCTGGTAAAATGAAATATGGCTTTCGTTTACGAAACTGTACTCCACAAGCCAGTGGCAAGTGAGTTTTAATCCATCAAGAGTTGCTCACTACCGCGACCAAAAAGTACATTTCGTAGGTTGTTTTTGACGGGCTCCTCAGATTTGATTTAGTGTTTGTCCGGTTTGTTTGGCAAGAAAGTTATGCATAAGACATATGAGGAAAACAGTTTTGTGGACCATCAACCATGTGCTTCGGCAGTTGATCCTAAAGCAATGGACAATTCATCGATGTGTTTGAGGAGATTTAACACACCTGCTGCATTGTCGCGATGAAATCTTCTGTGTTCTACTTGACCTGTGCTAGTTATATCGAAGAAAGTTTGAAATCCAGTTTGGGTGTTCCATGGCAGTGCGCCTCCTTTGAAGTTCACAAGCGATTTCCATGTGGGATAACATGTATCCTTGGAAGATATGTACCTTAACATCGTTATTTTTGCAGCACAAATCAGCCATTACTTAAACACCACACTTCGCATAACAGTTTCACAAGCCAGACTGCACCTTGAATTCTTCCAGCTGTGAGCCCTGTAGAATGCGCAAAAAGCTTTCGGTCATTTCCATACAGTGTACTTAATCTAAAACAACTCGCCCCACATGCCTGACTTTCGGAGGTTTGGGCGTATTATGTCACCTCACAATGGTCTATTCGAGCGCGCTAGGTAAGAACGACTAATTAAACACGGCACAGAACCTTGTAAACGGTGAATAAATGACTTGAGATACCTGCGCCTATTGGCACACTCCAAATTGACTCGAGGGTACAAAATTCGGTTTCCGTTTTTCGCGCATGGACGTACCACTGCAAGGTCGAACTGCTAACAATCATGTGTAACGTGAATGAAGTTCGCCCCAGTACGGACAGTTTAGCTTACTCGAACTTGAACTGAGCGTGTGTAAAAAATCACTTAGCAATACACACCCTAGCCAAGCACTCACAATCGGCAGGTTTCTACACATTCATAGGGATATAAAGTCAGAACAGATCGTCGGATGATGATTCACACGCGCGATAGTTAATGGAGTATACCCTAGATCGCCAGGGTAATCCAAATTGTTTCAGCTTCTTGAGATATGCCTACGTATCCTGTCAAGTTGAAGCAACCGAGCAAGAAGGTTAAAAGACGGATTTTGCATTTTGTCATAAATACACAGTCTTCCTGTAATGCACTGCTCATGAGGTTGCCGAAAACTCCTCGACAGCCCATGACCGGTTTTGTCCTCCTTGGGGCTCATCAGGTAGGCGCGAAAAACCAATTTAGCTCGCAAATGAGTGTAGTTCGCTAACTTCGTGCCATTTGGTTTCAAGTAGAACATACGTTTTGTGGAAACTCAGGGGCCGCGCCTACCTGATGAGCCCAAAGGAAGGTGAAACCGGTCGTGGGCTGTCGAGGAGTTTTCAGCAACCTTATGAGTAGTGCATTGCAAAAATATATATGTATCGTGATATCTCAAAAACCGTAGCGACTGAAACATGAGGCGGCTTGGTGGGAAACAAACATCAAAATCAAGAGATTCAGCTGGGTTCCAGGTGAGTCTCTCGAAGAAACAAATTAGTTTCCACGAGTGTATTTCTTCACACAGCCTTCCATTTCTAGTCAACCGCAACGCTCCAGCGACGCACCATCAGGCATGGTTTGATCTCTTGTCACGGATTTCGATACTCAGATAATACCATAATTCTGGAGCGATACACCAAGCACAATTTGAGCAACCTGCATTGGGTGTCAGAAGCACTTAAAGATACTGGTCTTTGGCACCAGCCGGTTTTTCAAGCTTAGTGCCTTCTAAGATTTATATCGTGTGAGCTGGGCACAAGCACACACGCCACTGATAATCAAAAGGCAAACGTAGTTTATGGGCTGTGGAGGAAGTTGGAAGTTTTCTGCGCGCCGTGCTTTATTTTCGACAATCAATTTCACCTTTTAGTTGCGTGCACGGGCATCGAAGTCGCTTGCACGGTGTTCCAACCTGTAATTTCACATACGTCGGCCTCCAATGGCGGCCCTTAGATACTTTCGTGACTCCCTACTGTTGGTGTTACTTTTCGACGAAAGTCCCTCGGCTTAACCGGCCTTGTCCGTTACCTCAATAAAACTCCAGATATTACCTTACAACAATCTGGAGAGTGACGGGATCAAATGGCAAAATACCGGTACAGATAATCGAAACTCATTACTAGTTGATACGTCAACGTATAGTGTGTCATGGAGAAACATGAACAGTCCTGTTCTGCTATACTCTGCCACCCACTGCACGAAGATGCCACTTTTCCATCAAAACCGTTTCATTACGTGACCAGTAGTGTGGCAATACCGTGAAACAGTGGCCTCACACTTGCTTTGCTCTACATCCTTGCTGTTCTTATTTACGCATACTGGGTCTGGGCCCTCCATGACTCTATCCAGTAGGCCTAAAGAATATGCTAGGGGATGCTGTGACGGAGATGCCGCCGACGATATTCAGTATGTTATGTTCCGGGGCTGTCTTCACGCAAACCTTAAAAGAACTTCTGTGGATCACTTTAACGCCAGAATACATCCAGATATGGAGTTATTCCGCATAATATGCATTGAAAGTACACAGTAGCAAGAACACTGAAATCCTACTGGCACCACACCACTTTTTTCTTCTGATTCCCGCCACAGGTAGGACTCCGCTAGTCAGCCACCAAAACACAGTTCTTTCAGCTGACGCTGTCTTTAACGACAATTCATCTTATACACAACAATCCATCTCAAACCCAGATCACTTCAGACATCATAAAATCCTGGCCCAAACTATCCTCCAAAAAATGAATGAGCATGTAAGCAAGACGGAGATTTATTCAGCGACCTGCTTTCTCTAACCTACCGAATTTCGACCACAAAACATATCTGTGCCTTATAGCACCGGAGGCGCCTACAGACGCTTTATCAGAATATATGGCTGGTGGACCTGCCTTAGCTTTGGCTGATGCCACGACAAGACTCCGCAAAGCTCGTTTTCGCGGACCTCCTTATTTCTTAGCTGGTGTTAAAAAGAACAACCAGACCTTTGCTGGCGATATTCCTTCCAACCGGTCCCACGCCACAATCACGTCACATTCCGGTTCATTCGAAAAAAGCCAATTAACCACCCACAAGCTGTTAATTTAGTGTACAGCCACGGGCCTGTGAACAGCTGGTCTGACTGTTACATCCACTGTTATTGACGAAACACAAGCCCTGGTCCTGTGACAGGCCCGCACACGTGACCGCAATCAAACCAGTTGCTCGAACCGCGTTGCAAACACCACTATATGATATTCCCCTTGTTGCCTGAAAGCCACCCTCACTTTATTAGAACCACAACTTCAGCCTCACGGAAACTGACATACATCAGTGTTGTGGTTTCCCCGCGTGGGTTCGGATCCCATCCCCGTCGCCAAGTTGTTGTGTCTTGATGTACGGTAGTGCAACTCTGTGTCGGTCTCTTGGCTTCCTGCTCCGCCCACTATGGTATAGCAAAAGGCACGGTAGCTGTACACAGCCCTTTATGGAGACAAAGGAAAATCATTACAACTGTATTTATAGGGTAGTCACAGAGTGTTCCACAAGGTCGTGCCAGAATGTCCGTGAGGGGGCGAGAAGCGTCGAGTCAAGGTACTTGGCTCGGATTGGCTGGCATTCTGACCAATCAGGGCGTGCCTACATCTGGCCCGTGTCCTGCACGTGACACATGCGTCCAAATGATGTGATATTCGGTTATTAGGGGCGGCTGGCCCCCGAACAATCAGTCAGCTGGGTCTCGGCCCAGTGATTCCACGCAACTGGTAGCACCATTCTCCGTCGGATATTCATCCTCAACCGCTGGTTTGTTCACAGCTAAGTCTTCAGCCAGTCTGCTTGGCTTGATCAATACAAGCACACTTAACGATGCCCACTAGTTTTGTTCGGGCCGCCACGGATTGCATCAGGTAGCATAACTACGACATAGGCCCGCCTTAGTTCAGACCGGTTTCATACAACTGTGAAATGAGAATGGCCGTGTGTGATTCCCTATAGAACTTCCGGATTACTTACAATGGATACACCAGCGACTAGATGCGACTGACACTCGCGAGTGCACACGAGATAAGACTCACCAGGACACGGACAGCAAAGCGGTCTCACTGCCTGCACAAGCCACGCACGTGATGCAAATCCATAAACCATTTTTCAAAAGCTAAGTCCCAATAATAATAATATTTACTTCTTAACTAGTAGGTGGCATACCTTAAGACACACATTCATAGTATTACAGTCAGAATAGGAGCATGACTTGTGGGATCTGCGGGCGCTGGGAATTTCGTGGAAAAGGGACATAAACATTGGGCAATACCTGGTGCAGACTGGGTCACGCCTCAGGCGGCATGGGTAGGGAATCAAAATCACGGGTTCATCCTTGTTTACGGTAGACGATTGCTGTAGCGTGGGATGTCAGGAAGTCAGCGGTATTCGACGTTCGAGAGGACGGCACACGTCAGTTCTGAAATGTGCAGATATACGGACTGGTATTAATGAATCCACACAGTATACACA
>NW_008751698.1:1182404-1182798 GCF_000715545.1 Opisthorchis viverrini | reverse complement strand
CCCACTCGGTAGTTCGGAGCTTGTGCGGGGATTGGTTGAAGTGGTGCTCGGGGGGTTATAGCGAGGGCCTTTGCTGTCGCAAACACAGAGCAGTGTCGGCAAAACTCCGCAACGTCGTGGTGTAGTAGGAACCACCAATAACGCCGTCTAATGTGCGCTTCCGTTTTCTTCTGTCCGGCGTGTCCCCAATCTCGGTGGACTACTGAGATGGTACGTTGGACGCAACTGCGGGGTACGACGACACGAGGCTGGCCATCCCGACTATCCACAAGGTGGAGCACTCGGGATATCATCCGTAGTTGCCCACATCGTGACCACAGACTCCGTGCTGCCGATGATCTCGAGGCCATCAGGCGCCCAGAAGGTTTGGAGTTAGCCTGCGGCCGGAGGCGGT
>NW_008751698.1:1167583-1180004 GCF_000715545.1 Opisthorchis viverrini | reverse complement strand
GTCCAAGATCGCCCACAGGGTGGCTGGTGGTGCTTCGATTGGGGTACCAGTTGACAGTAGTTGTCGTGTTCCAGAGTCGTCAAGTAGACTGAGCAGATACTGCCCGTACTGGGCAACTGGTACTGCTTTGAGGTAGGAACGGGCTCTAAAAACCACGGGGTTGAAATCGTCACCGGGGCAGAAGACATTGGGCGGACGCAGGGCGGGGACGGTTCGGTCGGGAGAAATAGAGGAGCTCGATGATTTCTGCGACGGGAGGTTCAAACTCATCTTTCTGATCCATTTCTTCATACATACACACACATAATGTCATATGATAGGCATACAATCAGGTACAGTCGGGTTTCAAATGCGTTACAGGTTACGTATTCACAGTCGGCGGTGTTTATTGCGGACTGGTATTAATGAATCCACACAGTATACACAGCACACATGCGCACAGGTCGGGTGGAACAAGGGAGAAGGCCGGAGTGTGGTAACGACACACGTGTATTGACCGGAACCGAAACCGGAAGCGGGGGGTGTGTACAGGGTCGGGTCAAGGTCAGTTAGGGGGTGTACAAGCGGGGTACTCTCCCCTGTCCCCGTGCCGTGGTGATTCGTCCGTGGTACCTGCAATGGGGGAAGAGAGAAAGGGAGGGGCACGTATAAGGTCAAATGAGAAACGGGAGATACATTCGAGTTTCAAATACGTTACATTACTAAGATTTGACAATGGCGGGCAAAAGCAATACGAGGAAGGGCACAACAAGAGGCATTCCGTCTGGTGCGTGATAAAAACTTGAAAGTGCAGAAAATATGGGACCAGAGTGACGGATCTGGGGAGGCAGCAGAACTGTCACGGTCTGACGGGCCAATTTGAACTGCGGGACGCTCAGTATTCGCACAATGGAATTAAATTTTTGAAACCTACGAAGTTTCCCTGATGGACTAAAGCAACCGCTCAGTTGAGTTCGGAGTACCAGCTCAAACGTTTGAGTCCCATTTAGCCACCCAGGGGTCTCGGCGATGCTGAGAACTTCTTCCACCAGACTTTTCCGCCAGAGGTACCATTGCTACAGTGGATAGCGAGATTTGGTGTGATGCAAAAATATGAACGTAGATTGGGATGGTTTTTGGCTTGAGAAGATACGCAGTAAAATGCAAGCGCAGATGTTTTCTTCCACTCGTGGAGGGTTTGCAGCTGAGCGAGTTGTGCGGCAAGTGGGCACCCACCGCAGCTTTTTGGCCTTGGGCTGTTGGGCGTATGACCAGGGGGAAAATGCAGTACCGATAAATAGTCTATCCTCCGCTATATAGGTGCTTTTGTGTAGAAACGGTGTAAGAAATTTAGATTAAGCTTAAACCTTCTGAGCCATAGTGGTTCGAGGTCTAGGATTTGACAGCGGGGCGGCAAGATTGGGGGTTGGACCGAGCGAACAGCGTTTTCGTGAATATATGTTGGAAGCTTTCATTTGCGAGTCAACAACTTTGGGTATAAAGGGAGGGGAATGCGGGACAGGATTCCACGATCGGTCGTTTGCATAGCTTAAAAAGTGTGACCATGTAGTCTGGAGGGTGAAAGGAGCGCAATAATAAAAATAAGCCTGCGTTCCCTGGCAACCTTGAACCGCACCTGATGGGAAAAGCTAAACATACAGGAAACTCTGAGGCCAAGATCTTTGATCTCCGTTGAATGAGTAATAAGGTTTCCACTAATTGTGAAAGTATTGGCCGGAAAAGAGCAGCGGAAGTTATACAGAAACGGGGAAGCAGATACATTCGAGTTTCAAATACGTTACATTACTAAGATTTGACAATGGCGGGCAAAAGCAATACGAGGAAGGGCACAACAAGAGGCATTCCGTCTGGTGCGTGATAAAAACTTGAAAGTGCAGAAAATATGGGACCAGAGTGACGGATCTGGGGAGGCAGCAGAACTGTCACGGTCTGACGGGCCAATTTGAACTGCGGGACGCTCAGTATTCGCACAATGGAATTAAATTTTTGAAACCTACGAAGTTTCCCTGATGGACTAAAGCAACCGCTCAGTTGAGTTCCTAGTACCAGCTCAAACGTTTGAGTCCCATTTAGCCACCCAGGGGTCTCGGCGATGCTGAGAACTTCTTCCACCAGACTTTTCCGCCAGAGGTACCATTGCTACAGTGGATAGCGAGATTTGGTGTGATGCAAAAATATGAACGTAGATTGGGATGGTTTTTGGCTTGAGAAGATACGCAGTAAAATGCAAGCGCAGATGTTTTCTTCCACTCGTGGAGGGTTTGCAGCTGAGCGAGTTGTGCGGCAAGTGGGCACCCACCGCAGCTTTTTGGCCTTGGGCTGTTGGGCGTATGACCAGGGGGAAAATGCAGCACCGATAAATAGTCTATCTTCCGCTATATAGGTGCTTTTGTGTAGAAACGGTGTAAGAAATTTAGATTAAGCTTAAACCTTCTGAGCCATAGTGGTTCGAGGTCTAGGATTTGACAGCGGGGCGGCAAGATTGGGGGTTGGACCGAGCGAACAGCGTTTTCGTGAATATATGTTGGAAGCTTTCATTTGCGAGTCAACAACTTTGGGTATAAAGGGAGGGGAATGCGGGACAGGATTCCACGATCGGTCGTTTGCATAGCTTAAAAAGTGTGACCATGTAGTCTGGAGGGTGAAAGGAGCGCAATAATAAAAATAAGCCTGCGTTCCCTGGCAACCTTGAACCGCACCTGATGGGAAAAGCTAAACATACAGGAAACTCTGAGGCCAAGATCTTTGATCTCCGTTGAATGAGTAATAAGGTTTCCACTAATTGTGAAAGTATTGGCCGGAAAAGAGCAGCGGCAGGAAGTTATACAAGATTTCGTTGAGGAGAGGCTTAGGCTAGAGTCGCTCGACCAGCAAGTCGGTGAATCTAAGTGTTGCTTAATCTGATGAAAGGTAAGGGCTTGTGCAAAGGAGGGAGTGTGTATGCGTTCGAGTAGAGGAAGACCTCACCATACGATATGAAGCTGAAGGCGTCATTTAGGTACAGTAAAAAGAGGATGGGGCCTAGCATGCTTCCTTGGATGACTCCACTGATGACCGATAGTGGAGATGATTATACATCCACAGCTTGCGGTACTTGCATCCTGTCAGTTAGGTAGGAGGTAGCCCACTGAAATAAGGTTCAAGTGATGTCAATGGCACTAACTTTATGCAGAAAGTATGCATGCGGACCTGGTCTTCTACACAACACAGGCTTTTGTTCAGCAGTCACTGCTCTCACTGCCGCCAAAACTTTCATTGTTGTCCAGGCTCCTTTGGATTTCCCATCCTGACCAATCGGTTATGAGAAACTTCAGTATGATCCTTCTTGGTATCATAAAGTCGAGAGCCTGTGGGATCAGAGTAAATGGCCCCCACCAAAACTGTATAGATTACGGTCAAGAGTCATCACTCGCTCGTGTACGTTGATGGCCAGCTGGACCTTTCGGACCACCGCAGCACTCCTATTTATAGCTGACAATGCCGGATTCTCTTCGCATATCCCACGGTCTTCCTGCTTATGGCTGCTTACACCGCTTTCATCATAGGAGCATACTCTTTTCGACTCAAACCGCATTCTTAAAGACAATCTATACCCCACCTCACGCCTCCAGTGCACCTCCTTGCAATACAGACCAGTACATCGCTGTATCGAGCAAGGCGGTAAATGTTTGCATCCGGACTGCACAAGACAACGCCCTGTCGCCCTCCATACTCCCATCCTGAGCGAATCTAGACTAAAGCCAGAAGCAACCGACAACCACCTTGATAACAAACTGAACTTTCATGTATCCGTATTTCATGAGTTCCGTTCTCATTCACAGTACCCAGGTATCCGTATGAAATCGATTCCTTATTCGTCGGTCACAAATAAGAGGTGGGCTGTTCGTCAATTAGATCAACGTATTTTTCGCTTATTTACTAATGTTGACAAAGCTGCCCTCCAGATCCCTCTTTCTTATCTTTTTCCACATGCTTGCCGGCAATGTCCAATAGGTACTCCAAAGCGCATGGAAGTGTGTAAAAAAACAGGCTTTTCTTTATCCGGCAATCAAAATATCTGTGAACGAAAGGCATAAACAACTGCGGAATCAAAACCTGTTTTCTCATGGAATAACTGTTTTATCAACCTGACCTGATCTACACCACACTAATCAATCGACGCCATAGAATGATATATAGCTTTCTCAGCCCCAGCTTTTAAGCATCACCACCCATATTGTTACTTGATGGAAGAGGCATTGATGACTTGACTGCATCTCAGGCTTCGGCCCATTGCATCCGTTTTTGCTGGATCCTCGTGAAAGTGATCTAAGTACTCCGACGTAATAAGATCCTTCTCAAACACAGACTCGTTAAAATACTCCTGGTTTAGTTACCAATCTGATCTAGACCATTGCACGATCCTAACGCACACTGCAATTACAAAAGGCGCACAAACATCAGGATGTCACAGCTCGCCTAAACGTTTTTCTATTTTTGAAGTCTTGGCGGAAATCAAACTTAGCACCATTACCTCTCACAAAATCAGGCAGGTCTATGCACATTCAGAAGATCAGCACAGCCAGTCACTCAAATTTATTTGAAAATGTACACTCAAAATGTACGCCTGCAAAACAACTGGAGATCACGGTACAACTAATTCATCGGTGTCATTATCTCTTGGAACGAGAAAATGCAGCGTAACAAACCATCGATATAGAGGACTTGTCATTCCCCAGAGGATTGAGCAAACATGTTCCCACGGTACTCTGACGTGACCTTCGTACACTGCGAAGCCTCCACCAAGCCACTTCGTGAAGCGACTAGCCGACCTCTTAAACCACGTATCAGGGTATGCGTTGCCTGCAATGTTCGACACGAGAGTTGACGCGACGATGGTCGAGGTTTCAGATCTACCAGCCAAGGTATGTAGTTCGAAATTCTTGCCCTGTTATTATCTTTCGCCTCAATAGCGGTCTTATTAGCAGGTGCTCAGGTAATTGTTGACATTCTTGCCGAGCTGAGCAACTAGCTTGCGACCCCTCCGTCACCAATCGAGGTGATCACATCAGCGCGCGGTTGAAAAGGGTATTATTTCCTGTCTGCTTTGCTCACATATCTGTTAACTAATAGTTGCCTTCCGTCACTGTGGTGAGCTGACGGACACACAAGTTTATCGGAACTCCGCCGGTACGCTTCGGATTGTGTCGCTGCGTGATGTACATCCCTTGGATTCGATTGGTGTGCCGAACAGTTCCTTTCCAAGGAACCTTCGGTCCGGGCTTGAATGAGTGTATTCCGATTTTGTTGCACCGGTGTCCCCATTCTCCTCGTTTGAGTGCTTAATCCTGCAGATTCCATTTTTGGCAGTTCTAACTTCACCTTCATTGTTTATCGCAAGATTTACATTAAATTTTGTCTATGTCCTAGTCGTTGTGTCCAGGTTTCCTTGAGGATTTGTGAGAAGTATCGGCCGACCGTAGTGGCACTTTGCACCGTCCACGGGTTCCTCAATCCGCACCCTTCGATGATACATAAGTGGAACCCGATGGTGGTTCCTATTTGATCCCGAACTTTGTGGTATAAAATCATAATATGGGAAGCGACAGTAAAAGCCACTTTTGTGGTGCAGATTTTGGGCACGAATGCTTTCATCTACGTTGTTCGAATAACAAATCCAATGAGCAAAGAGTGCCAAAAAATTTACCCAAAAATATGCCCTTTTGGCCTCCCGCAGCAAATCTTCAATGTGATAATAATATAATGTTCATTCCCAAATTGTGGGTGGCATACCTTCAGGTACGATCATAATGTTACAGTCAGAATGAAAGGATGACTGCCGGAGATTGTGGGTACAGGGGGTCAGGAAGTGGGACAGCATAATAGAGGGTGGGCATTATCCCATGTAGGCTTGGTGACCACTAAACCGGCCCGGGCCGGGAGTGAATATCGAACAAGCTCGGATGGTTAGGATTTGAAGGTAGGGGGCAAAAACAACAGTGATGGAGGGCTAACCAAGAGGCTTCCTGCCTGACACAGGACAAGAAAAGTGTAACTTCGAAAAATGAGGAACCCAGAGCATCAGCTCAGGTGAAGTAACAGAGTTGGCGTCATACAGCCGGTCATGATAAACTAAAACCTAAAACCACCGTTAAGGCCTCGTGTTCTTGGACTGTTGGGTTCATGGCAAAGGGTCACAAAAAGTGTAATCGGGGGTGACGAAGTGGAGGGATTAGCAAAGTGGATAAGCGTCAACAGGAGCCACAGAAACACGGCACGCAGCGAAACTGTAGAGACTCACCGGTGTTGCTGTTGTGGGGTCAGGCACAATAGGTCTTAGAAGGAGTGAGAAGATGGCAACACGCGAGTCGGAACGCAAACTGTATAGAAAGTTTTGGATTTTGTGGGAAGTCCATACATATAGAAATGGTTAAATTCAAACGAAAAGATCAGCAGGTTGAAATGAATATATCGTCGGGGCAGCTCGGATCAGGCGAAGTCTGTCGTATTTTCAGTAAATGGAACTAGTGGGCGAGAGGACACGGTCGAGGGAAGGAATGGAATAGTTGAGGGTGTGTTGCCTTATGTGACAATATTTTATCCGTTCATTTGCTTAATCCCAGTTTGTATAATTTCCATGCATGTTTTGCCGTTTGGTAATCTCGCACTCACTTGGGAAGGGCAGATTAAACTTTCGATTGAAGTGTCAAAATATCTATGCTTTTGCCGAATGATGTCCCGTTCTTTTGTGTTCAACTAGCCATAAAGAAAACGTCTTAAAACTCTGTCGTTTTTATTCAGCAAACATGTTCCAGCCATCGCGGATGGTTAAATGTGGTTGCGGCCACCATTCCATCTCCGCGCGTCCGTCAATCGACATATCAACCGGCAACCTTTTGTCAACAGAACCCCAAGTATCTGCTTTAGATGGTGCGAGTCACGGCCACCATATGGCAAATGGTTCGCCGGTACGCGATCAGCGTTTTATCGCCGCACAAGAGGACAGAAAGAACGATCGTCTTCATGACTCCGGCTCCAGCGCACCCGTTTTCCGACTTTGCCAAGAGTCCACAAGAAATCTCAGCCAAACTTCGAGTTGGCAGACCTCATGGTTCCTGATTAAAAGTGCGTTCAGTGGTCTAGAAACCTGTTAAAATATTGGTGCGTGGTGCACTGCTTGGGGATTCCACATGGCACAGGTTATGTGCAATAAGTGTTTAGTTTCTGGTGATGGCTAAATCTTCACGGTTGCATCTTCTGCATCCGCCGTATTGGATTCTAAATTGGCAAATAAATCTTCGCGCGCCCGTAATGCATGAGAGTTTTGGGAGATTTCCTTGTTTGTTCAAATTTTAATTGTATTCCTCGGGATATCTTGTGCGCTGTGTAAGATAAAGCGAGCTGGGAAAATTTGATCAGTGCGGCATCAGCCTTGATATTAATTAGGCGCGAGCATTCGATGTGGGTTACTGAGTATCATATCACGATTCTGCCCAGTAGCCCGGTCCATATGCTTTAGTGCTGCTGAAGGTTGATGTGTGCCACGAGACTTGAAGACTGGAAGTAGCTCTCACGCATACTTCTGAGCCTAAAGCGCCATCGCCAGTTGTTGACCATACCGCGCTTGATAAAATCTCCGGTGCCCTTTAGTAATTGTGTGTTATGCTAGTGATCAGGCTGCCGATGTTGCTTACAGGAATATTGAAACCTTGAGACTACCCATATTGTGAACAAAATATTCATACAGCAGTATTTGTAGACATTTCATTGAATTTTGAGCAAGTCTAGCTGTAATCGTTTGGGCGGGACGCGAAACGCAGAAATAGAATTCTGGGTTTTGATTAGCCTATGCTATGACCGCTCAGGGCCCACGGATGTTGTAGTATGTTGGTTATGGGAACATAGTGGAACAATGATTCTTCAACTATGGTGGTTCAGAACGATTATCCCAAATGCAAAACAGGAAAAAGCCGATGGGCCAGATCCTTATTTGGGTCTCTTTGGATCAATCGTATGTTCGAGTTTGTCTTGAGCGTGAAACGACCCTCGGCGGGGGATGTGTCCCGGCGATATGTAATAGCACAGGAGCTCCGCGATCACACAGCGTGATAAATTCAGTCTAGCGAAGTCGGGGGTGGTCTCTCTGGCCACGAGGAGCTCACCGATTAGAGCCAGGTACGCACCTAATGGCCGTGGGGCTAAGGGAAACTTTCCTTAGTGGAATGTCTGTTCACGATATCCAAGGGTCGGCGCGGTATTTAAGAAAGACTCAATTGAAACCATAATGGTGAGCCGATAGGGGTCGCCGGCTGGTGGCTAGGGCGTTTAACTAATCCATCATCATGAGTTTCAAGCGATTTGTTGTGGGAAGGCAGGGAGACGTTGAATAGGTTAACACAATCTTTGTGACGGTGAAGACGTTTGAGACGGGGAGATCAATATGGCAATTATTAGCCGTTCACCGCTGCACAATATCTGGGAGATCCAAAGAGCATCATCCCAGAGCGGTGGGAGCGGTATGTGCACCAGGGAAAATGGAATGTTGGAGGACGGGAAGCATCTACACTCGCAATGATTCCGCTCAAGGGATCACTGTTTCAAAGCCTGGGATTATGATTTCACGGTCAGCGGCCTCCGAAGGTGACCGAGGTTCAGTGACCAGCATCGATCGAGGAGGCGTACAGAAGGTTCGGCCCCCCCGGATGCGGACTTGGTACGGAAACTTATTTCATTTTCGCACTGGTTCCACGCCCGGGTGCAGATATCTGTGGATACTGTGCGGAAGTGCTCTCACCCGGGTGCAGATATGCTGCGGGAATTTCTGCAACGGTGCTAATTGGGAAGTCTGTTGATTATGAAACTCACCTCGCGGTGCTTCACATAATTTCCCCAGAGTATCCTTGCCTACGAGACGACACAATACTTACTTACTTACTAACTCACTTGCTTACTTACTTACTTACTTACTTACTTACCTACTTTAGACAAAGCGTGACCAACAATTTTTCACAGTTTAACCAACTCACACACGGAGTGGACGTTGCAAAGTCTTCAAGCTCGGAGTTCAGTCTTTTATTAGGCAACGATGTTTCTCATTTCGGGTAGTTGGTGCGTGGAAGAACATTTCTCCGACTGCTGCATATGGTACCGTTGACGCCTCGGCGAGCAGTGCATTTTTCTGCAAACCCCCTGCGGGTGAAATAATAACTTTAACGTCAAAATGTTGCACTTCTTTGCATGTTTGTGGCGGATGAATTCGGAAAGATTCTTACCACTAAGGATATACACAACTACCCCCGAAAGTGTCGACCGGCTATGTTGAGTAGATACCGCATGGTTGGGTTTTAATGTAGCAGATGATATGCTTTCGGTCCTGGCAAAACTTCGGGAGATCAGGCGCGTCCTTGTATGTCAGCCAGAGGAAGGTCACTATTAGCCACTTATGTTTCTCCCGATGGCAGCAGATAGCGTTATTCCGACGCTTTCCAGATGTAGTAAATGTAGACGGAACGCATGCAACAAACCCCACTGGGTATGTTTTTTAAAGCATCTAAAATTCGGCATTTAGATATAAACTGTGCACATTCTTGGTAACGGGCGGCATGGGAACCCGGCGTCCGGTTATGTACGCGTTCCTAGAGAGCGAGCAGTTTGCTCCCATGCGTAAACTGTTCGGCTTATCCAAAGAAATGATGGGCGAAACGTATCCGGTTAGGACCTTTGTAATGGACAAGTTGGCGGCGCAAATGCATGCGGCAAGTGTCGTGTTCGGCTGTGACATTATGCTTTGCTATTTTCCTGTCCGCAAAGCCATCAGGAAGCACGCATGTATCATTTAATATCCAGGTATTTTTGGTCGTAGACACATTCTGCGAATAGCCGACACATATTTCACCGCATGGCTCGCCTGAACAATGCTGTACAGTAGGTTTTATGTTCATCGTATTGCAAGCACACAGATTCCGACAAGACCTACAGCTCCTGCGCTGAACCGACCCTCGATTTCTTTCCAAACTTACGGCTCGCTGGTTGTACATCACCCGAAAAAGGGGCCAAATTTTCTATCCTGTATCAAACCATGCATCTGTGAGATTGGCTGACATTCTGACCAATCAAGGCATGACTTCGTTTAGTCCGTAGCCCGCACGTGACACGTCCTTTCAGTGGTGATATACGGTGTACCAGTTTGATTGATTTATATGTATTGGTGATGTACAACCTTGCTTACTAGGGTTCGGCTCATGACCTTTCTTTGTCTTATGTTCACAAAAATTATTGTGAACCCCTGCCTTTGAGGAATAACTATCCACTGGTGTTTCCATAGCATGTATACTACACAATCCACGTGCGATTCGGTTATTAAAAGCAGATGGCCACCAGCTGCCTCTGATTTGAGGGCAATGTTCAACCGACCGCTGGTTTGACCTCAGGGAGATGCTGTAGCATGTCGGGTTTTCCCTTGGGAAATCAAACACACTGACTTGGGATCTGGTGCTCTCCGCTATGGAGGTATGTCATCATTGTCATCACCACCACAATGATCATCATCATCAACAACAGCATGGCATCAATGTCCAATAAATATGCTTCACTGCCGTACAGCCGTGATTTATTTGAAAGCCTAATTGTGTAGAAAGAATAAAAGTGGATGGCGAATGGACTTAGTGCTAGCTTGCTCAAGTCATTCCAAGGTACCTATACCTTCAGACACCCATTCAGGCGGTCTGGATGAAAAATGACAACAAGATCGCCGCTGACATCAGTTGGCGGCCACATCTTGCGGTGTCTCGAACCAGGCGCAGTGCGGACCGCGCGGTCCCTATCCTGGAAGAGGATTAGCACCGACAGCACCCAAACATTTCGTGATTTCTTTCATAGCTTTCTGCCAGGTCAAGGGTTGGCTAACTTTATGCTCCCGACACTCTAAATTAGGCATGAAAAACAGCACTCCCTTCGACAAATGATGGGTAGGTACACGCACCACATGTTCAAACCAACGCAGCTTCTGGTACTGGACACATTCCTCAATGGAAGTACCCGTTGCACAACCGAAAACATGCCTTCCACTTGCCTCGTTACGGATTCGCCGGCACCAACCCACGTGAGTTATGGTTCTGATGAAACGATTGCCGAACACCTGAAGACGTCTCAGCTCCGCTGCTCGAACAGACCAAGTCTCACAGCCATACAACAAAACATCCCGCACCGTAGCTTGATGCACACGTTCCTTAACGCCCTAGGTGTCTCAATTTAGAAAATGCAATCCGATTCTTGCAGATTCGTGCACTGATCTCATCTGTCACACTACAATCACAACTAATGCAACATCCAAGATACGTAAAACGCTCCACAATTTCCAGTGCCTCTCCATGGATTGTAAGTAGCGTGGCAGTACCTCCAGGAGCATGACCTGACACTTTGTGGGTGCAAAGTGCATACCAAATGACGGGATGGCTTTGGTTAGTTCATCCAAAAACACTTTTGCCTTCTCATCCTCTTCGAAGATGAGAACGATGTCATCTGCATATTCCAGATCGACAAGGTCTTCGTCACAGGCTATTTGAACACAGGGGTTTTGGAGACCTCCAGCTTTCGTCTCATTATCTCATCGATCACGAAGTTAAACAGGTATAGGGCAAGTGGGCATCCGTGACGTACACCACTTTCTACCTGGGTCAAGCTGATCCTCCCATAGTTGCTGCACTCACTACGTGCCCTATTTCGAAAACGGGCACCGTCAACGGCTCTTCCCAGTTGTCTGAGACAGACAGAAGAAAAAGCATGTGCAAGAGAGAGAAGGGAGGCGTCACCACTAGCCTGTTTTCGCTTACGCGCCCTGCTGTATGCAGCGAGTAAGTCGACCCGGCTGATGGCTTCACGCGACGGCCGATGTGGCATGAGTTTATTGTACGTGGACTGGGATAGCGCCCACACCTAGATAGGAGGACGATTAAAGTCCTCAGCCAAAACCTTTGGCTCAAAAGCCTAACCGCGTGGCAGCGGTGTTTGGCGGGAAGTGCAACTGCATTACCATTTCTACGGAACAAGTCGCCACATGTTCCAGCCCCCAATCTGGATGACCATGAGTCTGTGTTCGTTTCTAACCACTAACCAACCTGGTATGGGAGACTGTGTATAGCTCAGTGGGTCGCTGAGGTGCACAAACCGTCACGCCACGATAAGGTTCAGTCTCTTCGTGACGGCGAGACAGTCAAAAGACCCTACCGTGGTTGCCGTACACGCCAGTCAAAAGGATTTACGGTAGACGAAAGCGGTGACTGAACACACGGAGAGGCAGATCCGTGAAAACCAAGCTGGGTTTCGTCCTGCAAGAGGTTGCATCGACCGTATCTTCACCCTCCGACAGATTCTGGAACAGCGACACTGCTTCCAGCAACCAACAATGGTTGTTTTTCTTGATCTGAAAGCTGCCTTTGACTCT
>NW_008751698.1:1143940-1167198 GCF_000715545.1 Opisthorchis viverrini | reverse complement strand
ATTGGGAAGGCCAGAGCAGCTTTTGCGAACCTACGTCACCTGTGGCGTAGGCGTGACATCAGTTTCTCTGTCAAGGGTCGAGTTTACAATGCTGCGGTGCGCTCCCTATTACTATATGGATCAGAAACCTGGCCACTGCGCACCGAGGACGTCAAAAGACTTTCATTGTTTGACCATCGATGTCTCCGGAGCATTGCCCGAATCTGGTGGGAACACCGGATCAGCAATTCTGAAGTACGTCGAATGGTATCCGGGAGAAATAACTCACCCTCGATAGATGAACTAATCACACTGCACAGGTTGCGCTTGCTTGACCACGTGCTGCGTATGCCAGTCGACCGACTTCCTCGAAGGGCTCTTTTCGCCCAACCATGTGAAGGTTGGAAGAGAGCCAGAGGCGGTCAAACAATGACTTGGCAGTGAAGTATGAAAGCCATTACCAGCAAACTCAGCTGCGCTGGTAATTGCCGTCTTCCTGGATGGGGACCCCGAGAAGGGCCACATCAATGGCTAGAGACGTTGTCAGATATGGCCCAGTCGCGCCCTCAATGGCACTCGTGCATCAAAGCTACTGCCTTCAATGCATAGCTCCTTTTCCAACCCCCCACTTGACAGCCCTCTGACAGGGCTGGATTTATGCACCAATTTACCAGCTCGCGCGTGCAATGCGCAGCTACTTACCCCCCAATCATCGGTGAACGAAACTGTGGCAGCTACAACCAGTGTACGACGAGTACGCGGTTCTTGCAGCTGACAGTGATGATGATGGTGATGAGACGAAAACGGAAGGTGTGGCGTACACTGGTGTTCAAATAGCCTGTGACGAAGACCTTGTCCATCTGGAATATGTAAATGACATCGTTCTCATCTTCGAAGAGGAGGAGAAGGTACAAGTGTTTTTGGATGAACTGACCACAGCCATTCCGTCCTTTGGTATGCGCTTTGCACCCACAAAGTGTGTGAGACTTGGCCTGTTCGAGCAGCGGAGCTGAGACGTCTTCATGTGTTCGGCAATCGTTCCATCAGAACCATAGCTCACGTGGGTTGGTGCCGGCGAATCCGTAACGAGGCAAGTGGAAGGCATGTTTTCGGTTGTGCAACGGGTACTTCCATTGAAGAATGCGTCCAGTAACAGAAGCTGCGTTGGTTTGGACATGTGGTGCGTATACCTAACCATCGTTTGCCACCCGTTATTTGGTAGGATTTTTTTTTCACGCAGGAAGATGCAATTCAGCTCAGCAGACAACGAAGAGGCTCTCCAGTTCCATACCCTTTGATTGAGCCTTTTTTTGCGCATCCAACCAACTAGGACCTCGCGTTGTCGCCCCAGCTATGCGACAGGCTTTCATTGTCCTCCTTGCAAAAACTTACTTTCAAAACGGCTCGTTGTCGATTTTCCTAAGCTAACCCCCCCTAGCTATAGGTATAAGACGATGGGTGTATGAAGAGATGACCTTATCGCGGTGTGATGGTCTGTGGTTTGTGTGACTGTGAGACAACGGTTGTCGAAAACCTGAAGATGTCTTAGTTTCGGTAATTGAACAGGCCAGCAACAAAACAGCCCGTACTTTAGCCTGATACATACTTCCCTTGAGATTCAGGAATGGGATCTCTAGGGTGTCCGCGCACGTCCGTTCCGCACGTGACTTGAATCCTGACTGTAGTGTGCCAGTACTGTCAAACTTGATTGGATGGTTTGATTCAAACGCGTGAAGTGCAGTGGCTGAATTGCGTTCTAGTTTTTTTGAACTCTATCGGGTTTCTTGGAGGAAAATGTGCCTGTCGTTTATCCTCCGCTATCCGTACATACAGTTGCCTAGCTGTCGAGCCTACGTATTTTGCCGGACATTCTGCACAGGGAACTTGGTAGATGCAGTTTGTATGGTGTTTCAGTTCGATTGGGTCCTTAGCCCTTACAAGGTGTCGTTGGAACGTGTTGTCGCTGCATTTGACTCGTATTCAATTGATTGTAGAAATTCTTGGGAAGTCGGTCACGGTAACCGAAACTCTGGCTTACAACAACCCATTTCGCTGTCTTGTCTTTGTAATTAAAAAACCCATATTATACACCACATGACGTTCAATCTTTTTAACACTTACCAAGCCGATTTCGGCCCGGAACTCTTGAGGTTTGACCCTGTTTTGACGCCTTTGTCTATGTATTTTACATGGGTTTCCTAACAGTGTAGTCCACTTCCCCCTAATTGCATGGTTACATGATAAAGACAAACCATTCTTAGAACAAACGAACTTTAAGGAAGAGAACTTGGGCCCAGGACTTCTCACCTACCGGCTACTGTGGATGTTTGCAACGAAGGAAGAACATTCATTCCGTCCTCTTGGCTTATGAGTATCGAGGAGGGTTTTTTCTCGGGTTTTTTGAGATAGACTTCGTGTGACGAGTTCGTCAGTTTATTTTGATTTATTTCAATATTTACAAATGAATCGGTTGGTACGAAGACCACTTGGTTTTTAAGGTCTGGTGACCTTTTGTTAGCCGATTCCATGCAGCACACACCTGCTTTATCGTGCATTATTGGATATGCCTCACATATTGTCTTATGCATTTCTTTTCCAGCTGGTCAGCTTTTGCATGCGCTTTTATCAAGACAGTGAATGCTGGTAATAAAACAATTTCTTTTATTCAGATGGCGGAAACAAAGTCTTTCGCTGATATAGTGAGTTCTTGTGTTAGTCACGCACTACTCCTGAGGGTCTCCGCGCTGAGTTGCAACAAGCTTGTACACAGCTTCAGTGGAAGGTACCCACCGCCATACAAGCGCTATCCATCCCGCCCGCACTTGAAGGTTAGTCTGATGTAGCTGTCTTACGTTTCAGGTCGCAACCTGGTAGCCTTGGCTGAGACTGGATCAGGTAAAACTGGCGCGTATGCTCTTCCCATTGTTCAGGTACATTATCTGCCATATTAGGATAAAGTTTTATTAGAAACTCCTGGACAACCCATATCATTACTTCGCCCTCGTGTTGGCACCGACTAGAGAATTGGCTGCTCAAGTTCAAGCTCAGTTTTCCGCTTTGGGAAAAGCTGTCGGTTTGCGCGCCATTCTTCTGGTCGGAGGGGTCCCCATTACACAGCAGGCGGATCAGATGCGTCTCGCGCCCCCACATGTTCTCATTGGTGAGTTTCCGGGCCCGCCTTGAAATTTTTATTGTCAAAATTTGATAAAACACTCACGTTTCACTTCGAAACAAAAACACTCAATGCAACAGTGTCACTAAAAGTGTTATTAAGAAAACTTAGGTTCAAATATTAGTAGTGGTAGTCCTAGTGAAAACTGTTTCCAATTTCGTGCTATTTATTCATATCAAGTCGAAGTTATCTACAACAGAACGATAGAAAGGTCGTTATACAACATTAGTTCTGCACGACTCGTGATATTTCCCCGACTTCGTAGTTAGCATTTCTCTCTCAAGGCATACTTTTCCAGCTGGTTTGTTAGTGGTGTTCCATCATATAGAGTTCACGCTGGTCATTCACAGCAGCGCCTATTAGAATGATGGGCCAATTTGAAGGACAGTTCACCGAACCATGCGGAAGCTGGAAACGGGTCCGGGTAAGCCACTCAATGAACTGGTGGTAAGTATGAAACTCAGTGCCAGCAAACTCAGTCGCACTGGGTGCTGTTGTCTCCCTGGATAGGGATACATAGACAAGATGCCAATGGCTGGAAGTGTTGACGGACATGGCCCAGTGGCGCTCAGTGGTGAGTGTATATTCAAGCTTTCACATTCAGTGCGTAGCTTCCCTTCCCGATCTCCCCAATAAAATATCTGCTGCCACCTCGGATTCACGGTCCAGAAATACCAGCTACTGCATTCAATGTGTAGCTGTAACTACTATACCACATACGGTATAAAACCGCTGCTACTGCTGCTGAAAACGGAACACAATATGAAGCATCCTTGATCTGTACGCAACTTGTATTCTTACAAGTTTCCGCCTTCCAACAGATTTCGAGCCATCCTCGCATTGACAGGCCGAAAAAATCCTACGTGTTCGGTAAAAACAGGGTGGTTCCTGGGTCGTCTGTCAAGATATCTGGCTATTCTACACACGTCACTAGAGTTCAGACACAATAATTTGGTGTTTCTTACGTTTAATCCAGGACAGAAAATATCCCGATGCAGCCCAGGCTGACACCTAACACGAGCGAAACTCGAGTCTGCTGTTCCTCCCCTTTAGCATGTGCCAGAACGGGAAGAAAACCGTCCAAATGTGAACATTTTTATTTTTGTATCGAACCTGAATTCGGCTTGCTTCATTATTGGTAAACGTTCTTCTTCGGTTCAAGCCCTGGTTGTACTTTCATCGAATGAACCTTCAATTTTTATCGTGGCTTCTTCCCGCCATTTGTATGTGCTGCGTAGAGCGAGTGTTCGCCTGTTTTGTCCCATATCATCGGCGAAAGATTTGATAAACCATAAACCACGCAGGGAAATCTGTGTGAATTGAAATCCAGTTGAAGTCTGTGTGCATATACCAAAACCTAAAACGGTTAAGTGATATTTGGGATAACTTGTTTATTCACTCACAGTCAGGCCCACAACTAATTCACCGGCCAAACGTATGTAACCATGTCCTACCTAGAGAATTCAGGCTTTGGATATATTTGGTCCATCAACACTGTTAAGCCGGTAGTCAAGTAATCGCATGACTGACCAATGTATGCCCTAACAGTCTTCTTGCAATGGGCCACATATTTCCCAACCAGTATCTCCAATACGATATAAGATCGATATCCTCAGTATTATCCTTCCAATACTTACTACTACTATTATTACTATCAGGGTTCGTTGAATGTGGGGTCACCCTGGACTAACTGGATAGTTCTGCCAATACTTTACCTTTGCCAGTTTTATTTTTGATTTTCATGTGCATTACTCACAATTACACAGAAATCGGTTTTTCCTTTGTTCTCACGTTCGACACCTTACTGTTCTCCGTTTTCTTTGTTCAATCTCAACAGCTACTCCAGGACGTTTGGTCGATCACCTGAAGAAGACCAAGGGATTTGATGAAATCAAATTCGCTAACCTACATTTCCTTGTGATTGATGAAGCGGATCGAATGTTGGGTTCCGACTTTGATACAGTACTGGAGAAGATCCTGTGCATGTTACCACGTACACGCCAGACATTTTTATTCTCTGCCACTATGACGGACAAGGTGAGCACCATGCGGGATCACACCAGTACCCATCTTCTATTTATGTTCGATCGAATGGCCACAGGCCCCACCACACACAGCTGATTGTTTGCTGTACCGTGACGCTAATGAAATGGAGATTTAGAATAGAATAAGCTCAATTGATGTGGACGATACGGAGGTTTTCTTAGTTTGCCCCAGATTGTGCGTCCACCCCGCCATTTGTATGTGCTGCGTAGAGCGAGTGTTCGCCTGTTTTGTCCCATATCATCGGCGAAAGATTTGATAAACCATAAACCACGCAGGGAAATCTGTGTGAATTGAAATCCAGTTGAAGTCTGTGTGCATATACCAAAACCTAAAACGGTTAAGTGATATTTGGGATAACTTGTTTATTCACTCACAGTCAGGCCCACAACTAATTCACCGGCCAAACGTATGTAACCATGTCCTACCTAGAGAATTCAGGCTTTGGATATATTTGGTCCATCAACACTGTTAAGCCGGTAGTCAAGTAATCGCATGACTGACCAATGTATGCCCTAACAGTCTTCTTGCAATGGGCCACATATTTCCCAACCAGTATCTCCAATACGATATAAGATCGATATCCTCAGTATTATCCTTCCAATACTTACTACTACTATTATTACTATCAGGGTTCGTTGAATGTGGGGTCACCCTGGACTAACTGGATAGTTCTGCCAATACTTTACCTTTGCCAGTTTTATTTTTGATTTTCATGTGCATTACTCACAATTACACAGAAATCGGTTTTTCCTTTGTTCTCACGTTCGACACCTTACTGTTCTCCGTTTTCTTTGTTCAATCTCAACAGCTACTCCAGGACGTTTGGTCGATCACCTGAAGAAGACCAAGGGATTTGATGAAATCAAATTCGCTAACCTACATTTCCTTGTGATTGATGAAGCGGATCGAATGTTGGGTTCCGACTTTGATACAGTACTGGAGAAGATCCTGTGCATGTTACCACGTACACGCCAGACATTTTTATTCTCTGCCACTATGACGGACAAGGTGAGCACCATGCGGGATCACACCAGTACCCATCTTCTATTTATGTTCGATCGAATGGCCACAGGCCCCACCACACACAGCTGATTGTTTGCTGTACCGTGACGCTAATGAAATGGAGATTTAGAATAGAATAAGCTCAATTGATGTGGACGATACGGAGGTTTTCTTAGTTTGCCCCAGATTGTGCGTCCACTTCAACTCCCTGAAGAAACGCTTATTCCAGTTTCATGTTCATGCGAACGATGGACGGTCTATGCGCATCTTTTATTGGAAAGTGTATACGCAGTTCACTAGTGCCACGAGTCTTCGATTTATGATGTATTATTATGATGTATTTATCTTATGATATATAGCTCAATCCTTTTTGTTTGGTTTACAATGTATTTCTCGAACTGTGCGGTCCCCTTGGGTTTAGGCCCTAGCATTTTCTGAAACTGTTCGAGATAGTTCAGTGGTTAAGATGTGAGCTTAGTGATGGGAAGGTCCGTGGTTCGAATGCAACCCCGGCGTCTTGACTGTTTCTGTTTAAGCTTTGTAACCTGGCAGTATCTCAGCCCTCGTGCTTCCTTCGGGTGGCTGCTAGATACCAGAGAAATGTTGCATCTGAATGGTTGTCTCCTCGGGATTGTTAATGTCCGAACTGCACACTGCTCAACCCGAACAAATACTTGATCTTTGTTACGTTCACATCACTCGTACGAAAAGTCTTTTTTACGGCACAATTATTTCGGTGGGCCAACAATCGGAGCGCTGGGTCCGAGTTTCTCTCTTATTAGGGCTAATCAAAGATATCTCTTTGGATATCCTTCTGAAGTTTGAATTCCGGACGTCTATCATGCTGGCTTCCGTAAAAGACCATTGATCTAGTGCTCCTTTTGAGGCTTGTCAGGACCAATACAGACAGTTTTGACCATTCAAATTTCCTGTCTCCAACATTGATAGTATTACCGCCCAAGCGGTCAGTTCAAGTCGCTGGTGCCTAAGTCCATAGCTGTGTATGATATTGCTATCGAGTTTTCAGGCTCGTGATGACCTTATCCGGTACGGACCAGCCAACTTGGTTAAATTTTTCCGAACAATCCTGAATTTTTGGGAGGCTGTTTTGTCTTGTCTGTCCACCGTCCGTGCCAGATTGGGTGTCATCGTAAGAGCACCTTGTTTATGTAGGCTAGAATTCCCTTCCATTCGAACTCGCACAACGATACCCCTGTCCGAATGGTTTTGTTGATTGCTGTGTGCAGATACACCGGATGGTAGCTTACATCTACCGAATGAATATTCCGCGTGGTGACTCGAAAAATGGACTACCGCGCAATAATATCGCGTTCTATGTTTCGTGTTGAAACTAGACACGGTGACTGAAGTGGTTGACTTCGTCTTGAGACTGCAGAGGCGTCAACAACGATGAATCTGCTGTTTATCAGGGCCTGCGCTGCCATGCTTTTACCGGTGTTTGGTTCAGTTTTGGATACATGTGTTGTGCGATAAAACGCCTTGGATACCACAAATTTGTTTTAGCGCACTCGTTTTTGAGAGCCATGGTTTTTAACTTCTCCTCTTAATTTTCCAGTAAAGTTACGCCGAATCAGTTAGCATACGGAAATCCATCTTCAGTATCGCTTCGATGTATCCCTAGAATCAGTTATTTTATTTTATTCATGTTGTGGGGTTTGTAGGATGTGTATTGTTCACATTCACGTCACTCTCGTTTGAGCAGTCGTCCTACTATCTTGGCGTAATTATTCTGGTGAATCCACACCAAAGGGGGGGGGGAGAAGCACTGGACTCGAGTTCCGCTCTTAGTGTGCAATGCATATCCAATGGCCGTGCCGGAGTTTAAACTCAAGACACCTGACATGCAAGGCGAACGCGATACCACTATTCCACCGGCGCGCATTGAACGCATCTGAATCCTCATGTCTGAACGGGCGAACGTGTTCACGCTTGAGCGATGTGATCTTACTTTATTCGCTTTCTGTGTATGGCTTCGGTGTCATCACTTTCTCATCCAAAAATCTACGTCTTACTTTGTAATAACGTACATAGCCTACTACGTCAGCGATATTCGTAGACAGCTGAACCGAACCATATCCTCTTCTTTACCACTGCGGTAAAACCATCTCCCCCATCGGTGGTGTTTAACCTGACTAAATGTACCGCCTGAAAAATAAGATTTTTGCACTATTTTTGGCACTATCCGCTGAGTTAGTAAAATAACCTATAGCTTTCTTCCCGCAATTTAGTTTCACATTACATTAGTGCTACCTTTAATGATTACTGCTTTGCCGTCGTCTTCGAATGGATAGCGTGATTTTCATAGGTGAGACAGCTATCTGGTTTCATCATACATGAATATGTTTGGTTTCTTTTGCTCCTCACACTTTGTCTAAATATACTGGACCAGGCCTCCACAGCTGCAGCCGATACTCTGTCGTATCTCCACGGAGCCATTTGAACGTGTGACTTTGTTTTGCTGGAGCATATCCACCCAACCATTGTTTGTTTTGTTCTTTTGGCTCAGTTTAGTAACGGCCTTATTTGCCGTCTCTATTGCTCGTAGTCTGAAAGATTCCTGCGACTAAGTCAATCATCTGTTCCAAAGCATTCTGGTCCAGCTCAGTATGTGAACGTGCGCGTCGGTTTGTCCTTGTCTGAATAGGATGTTAATCCCCCCGCTTCCTGATTTTCTGTTATCCTGAAGTTAACTAACTGCCTTGTATCGTGTCCAGGTGGGGAAGCTCCAACGTGCCTCTGTTCGTGATCCTGTGTTTGTATCCACACGTAAGAGCAAGTTCCAAATGGTAGCCAATCTGCGTCAGTTTGTACTTTTGGTCCCACAAGCGGAGCTGGATAGCTATTTGGTCTATCTACTTCGTGTGGCCCTTTGTCCGGAGATGGAAGCGCTCGGCCTAGAAGCGATTCGGTTGGAGTCCGACGTGGCCGAATCTGAAGAGGACAAGCCCAAGTAACTGAACACCATTGTTCAACTTGCCGTCTCTTATCATAGCATAGCGAGACAGATAGCTTATCGGTTATTTCACATCGTCCAAATTTTGTTAATTACAAGAAGCTAAGTCCTTACTCACTAGAGTCCCTACGCACTCGGAGTTTTGCCTATTCAAGGGGATATTACGGAAATTTAAAAGGTAGCGAGTGAATTTGCACGGAGCCGTAAGGTTTATACTATGTTAACGTGTTGTTTATATATTGTGGTAATGGCTGAATGAGGAGGCAGATAAATTTTGTTCACGTCAGTTTGAGTAGTTTTGATATTTTAAAACAGCTTGTTTCTGTAAACTATGTGGCCGCATCACTCGTGCCTAGTCCAATCACTCCATTCTTTTTGATAACACGTTTGAACTTTGGTTTGGCTTAGTTTGAACTAAGCCATTCGGTCAGTTACTCTTGTGGTCGGTATATTGATAGCAGCTCCTCTGTTCTCGTTTTGGATGCGGCCTCCTACTGTGTGTTCGCTCAAGGGACACCAAAGTAACACTTCTGATTTCACGAGTGTCAAGGTTACATGCCTTCCGTGCACCTGACCCATCGACGAAGAATGAATTTTCATATACCGCTACTTTCACTTGGCATTTTATTGGCCCGAGGTGAACTTTATTCATACTGGTCTTTTGTCTATGATGACTTCCAGCTATTTGGACCTTCCAAATCTTTCTAAGCTTCCGGACACCAAAGCTTCACTCGTATATGTATGCCTAGAAAGGAGAACATTCGCTGTCATCGCCTAATGTTGTGGTCGTACAGGTGAGGGAAATACCTAAATAACAACTACCTATTCATAACCATCATCCCACCACGACCTGGCTTCCCTTCAGTCCTGATCGCAGTCGGTTTGAGGATTTGCATGTGTTTACCTCCCAAACTGAAACAGGACGGGGAATTACAATCAGGATAACAACCAAGCATTCAATAGAAGCACGAGGCACTTAAGAGGAATCACCAGAATAATTTATTCTCGTAAAATGACCGCACAGTTTTGTCACGTTCATTTTGATGTTTTTGAGCCGATTTCCTGACAAGGTATCCCAGTGAATTCCAGGTTTATTTTCCTATGGTACCCTCTGTTGGGTACACATCCATAAGGTATGGATTTATGGTTAAAATATGAGTGAGAATGTTGTATTGTCACGGTCTGTTTACTCTTGGTGTGTTGCGCGAACACAGTGTTATCAGGTGTATATGCTGGTCCGAGATCCTTCGTTGCACGGTTCAATCAATACTCTTGAGGCTAAGTCTGAGCTGTAATCACTTGGTTCCTGTTTATTGTAATTGTTTGCCTTCGAGGCTCAGATATGCCGCGTCCAATTTGTGTGTAGAATTTCCACTGTTTTTTATACACTTTTGTGAAATGATTGCATCTGATCTGATGCCAAGTTTCTTAGAGCACGTTTCTTCGGCACTTCAGATCCGTGATGCCAACGTCTGTCATTGTGTTCACTAGAACACGTGCGGCAAGTAACCGTCTCAGCCTGTTACTTCGCCAGTTTATCCGCCAGCCTGTCATCGCTCTGAACGGTGATATGCCTCAGGCCCAACGACTCGGAGCGTTGTACAAATTCAAACAAACAAACGGTGCTGTGCTTGTTGCGACGGATGTTGCTAGCCGGTGAGTTCGTATAAATAAGCTCCTTAACTGAATTATATGTATACTTAATCACGTCTTGCATGCACAATTCTACTTTAATAACTTCGAAGGTTTTTCCTCCTCGCTTCTGACCATGGAAATTCAGGTTTCTCAGTTGTAGTCTCACGTTTTTTTTTTGGACTTGAGTCTGCGCCTATGTACATGTGCGTAGAGGTCGAACCTACTAGGAAATTTGCAGGGTTGGAAAGTGCAATTGAGACTCTCTACATAAACCTGAATTTTCTTGCCTCAACCTCTTGTCCTGTGAACTTTTTCTGCTAATCTCGGTGGAGCGCTGAGAATACTGGTCTTTTATTTCTAGACAGGAATGCATTATTTCACGACACAGCACTGAATGGCGTTTATCTGAATGTTGGGTGCACTTATTGTTGTATAGTATTAGGATCATCTATGTTCATACACCGAGCCATTCGCATTGATGCACTTATGAAGGTGACATAGTTATCACGACTCTGGGAGGTAATTTAAGGGATCCAGACAGACACTGCGAGTTTCATTATCCAGGCAAATAACCTGTGTATACACCTAGAAGGGGATACCTCTGGCGGGTGTTGGAGGACTGAACTTGTGTTCCGGGTACCAGTTTGCTCATGTCTTTTACTTATGAACCTTATAAACGAGCCCCATGATCGAATTCGACCGTTCTCCTCATGTTTAGTCGCTATTGCTGATGCACTTTATTATTCCTCTGGTTTGTGCACCAACTGGCCAGTAGTGGGCGTTTCGATGCAAACCTCCCGTAAATCTGCGCGGATATTTGTCAGCCGTGATTTGTCCACTATTCTCTTGTGATGCGAGACGTGAGAGCCTGTGCTTTACGCCACCTTATGAATGTCTGTATACTTTTAGTGTCTTCTGTCATAGTGGAGCAACGATAGTTAGCATCATTTTGCTGCTGATGGATTCCGTCTGCTGAAACAATCCATGGTTCTGCCGAAATCTCACTACCACATCTTGGGATGATCGGGGGTTTTCAAAAAGCGGACACTTGGGCGGACGTTCTGTGTTCAGTCGTTGCTTAAGTTTTTCACCTGAGGATCGACCAACAGAGGCATTAAATGATGGGTCCTCAGTATCCCTAGATTTACATGCGCTGCAATGAAGGAACGCTGATAGCGGTTATTCATCACAGGTCTCTGAACCCTGCTTTCAACACTCCATAGTGTTCAGTTTAAATTTCAAAGTTGTGCCTTTGCCCGAATGTGTACAAATGACCACATAATGTAGACGGACTAATTCGTTGTCAAACCCCGTGTGACCTTGGGTACAACTTGTGTTTGCTCCGGGTCGGATTTTGACTTTTTCTTGAATTTGTTGGCCTTTCACTGTTGTCAGACGTTTTGCACAGTTGTACTACTTCAACGGTACTTCAGACTATTTCCTTCAAGGAGGCACTACTGCTTGTGAATTTATTTGTACGAAAGGATTTATTCCACCATCGATTCACTTGAAAACCCGGTTTCTTTTCGCTGTGTCCTATCAAACAGGGGATTAGACATTCCTCAGGTCGGATTGGTTGTCAACTATGACGTCCCATTGGACGCGAAGACATATATGCACCGTGTGGGACGTACCGCTCGTGCTGGTCGCATGGGGTGTGCGCTCACTCTGCTTACACAATACTCCGTGGTGTTCTTTCTGAAGGAGATCGAATCCCATCTTATTTCTGCTCTGGGCAATCAATCACAAAAGGTACCGTCTTTAATCGAAACAGGCAGCGCTGCTGATCAGGCCTTAGAGGCCGCGGTGGGTGAACTGGACGCGCAGGTCAAGGAGGCAGGGGCACAAGCGAATCAGGTTGGTACCGTATCCCGGAGATGTCAGTTTACAAGTTCACTTACGCATAGCCGTGCCATTACTAGGTGGTCCTCAATTTTTCTTTCGTCAGGTTATGATATCTGAAGAAGTCACGTATTACCAGTCGCATCGTGGGCATAAATGAAATACTCAGCAGACTTTCTCAGGCTGCTCCTTCTAATGCCCTTGTTGCTTTATCATCAGGAAGCCAGGAATCAGAGCTGGCAACTGTATTGCGTTCTTATATTATATTGTGTTACCATATTCTGCGTCATTGGATCTGACAAATCCCTAAGTTTGCTTGGTTTGAGAAAGCTGAATGTTCTAAACTCCTTTGCGTCTATTGTTGACCTCCATTAAGCTCATCCTGTAGCAGTCAAGAGTGCTTACTGTCAAATCGCTTTACGCTGTATACACCGCCGTGTCACAGGTTCCCGAAGTGCGTTGTTGTTTGCAGCCACTATACTATACTAATACTACTATATGCAGCACTGTACTTCTCTAGTTTGTGTGGATTTCAAGTTCGCCGATGCATTCAACTTCGCATGGCTCCACGTGGACTGTTTGGAACAGGTCTAGGCATTGTTCAGTCCATTTATTATTGCGCTTTAGTTGGTAAGATATCCTGATATTACCCCCTGGGGTTTTCACAATCTCCCGAAACCTATTTGAGTTGGCAATATGTATAGGGATTTGGTGGTCCTCAAGCAATGTAGAAAGTTGGGCCTAATTCACAAGAAGCAGTTTTGGCATTCCACTATGACTTGTTTAATGATAGCGCTCAGCTGATCCCGTTCGCCCATCACACACGGGACTCAGCAGTAGAAGAAGTGTTAGTGGGTGCTGTAAACTAAATTATTTGGTAATTAACGAAACCAGTTTTTTTGTTTTGCCTGCTTGTGGACATTGCAGTCAAAGTCACATCGGACTTGAACTTGGAGATGGGCATCCGATGAGCACTGCAAGCGAGAGTTCCCTTACATTTGGCATGAGGCTGTGCGATCCCTTCTGCTTTCCAACTCTTTTTTTGCAACTTCTACCTGAAGCATGATAGATTTGTAGCCAGTCACATACTAGCATGATGCGTGTACGTACGTTCGTCATATAGGGGTGAAATTCCCGACCACTCGCTACGGTATCTCTAGCAAAGACTACTGCATGCTGCCGCGAAAGGTGTTATCTAATGGTATTCACCACATTCTCACCTTTTTGAGGGTGTTTCTGATTGTTGTTTGACTGAGTTATTGCTGATTTGTTGATTGAGTATGCTATCAGTACTTCATTTCTAACCCAGAAACTGTCCCAGGCAGTTGGGGTAAGAAGCGCACCTTGCTTAGAATGGCTGAGTAGTTTCAGATTTCTGGGCTAAGTTGCTGATGCTCTTGCTGACTGATCTGCATAACAATTTTTGGGTGCGAAAGCAACAGTTTCTTTTAAACATCATTCACCGAAAATATAGACCAGCATGTAATATCGTCAAAGCACATCTTTGGGCTGGTGGAGGTGAATGGTGTTAAATCGGGTATTCTTCATTGTCGTAGAATAAAATTGTCATCATCAGATAGAGATACCCTACTAGGCTCACGGGTCCTAGACCGGTCACGAAGTTGGCGTGCATCTGTTCTTCAGACCTATCCTCCTTTACTTGGGTAGGTCCTTTGGTACAAGTGTATGGCCGTTGCCAAAGATAATCTGCGAAACGTGAGACCTGGTCGGTTCCACGGTAACTCAAAATTGTTACGCGACTGATTAGTTTGTTGCGACGGCATTTTCCGGACCGATATAAAGCAAATGTCGGTGTAGAATTTTCCATACCTAGGTTATGTATGAGACTGGCAATTGGAAGCATGTGAAGAAAATCCAGCGCTAGTTTGCCCTTCATTTTCAAAAGCTACCGAGCTAGTTCAATGTTGCTGTATTTCCGAAGCAACATGAGTGCTGAGGCGGATCAGAAATTTGTGTGCGCTAATCTGGGGTTGGGGCCCGATAATGGACTATCCGGATGAGGTCAGGTTCGAAGTCCATGATTCGAACCACGGACCTCGACCTCCCCTGTCTAGGCTTGGGCAACCTGACAGTATCCTAGCCCTCGTGCTTCCTTCGCGTGGCATGGCAGCTAGGCACAGAAAGCTGAGTGATTATCTTTTATTATCTTTTTATCCGGGTGAGAAGACAGGATTCTTGACTCCTGCAATAAACTTAATCATTGCCATACCCCTTGAGATTTGTTCATACACTTCAAAAATGGATGCAAGCGCATCATCATCCGTTGATCACACTTGTGGCTGGGAATTTTTTCATATATATTTCTGCGTGCAGCTTCTCTAGGCGCTAGGAGATGATTTCATTCAGTCTGCCATCATTGCGATCGCTGATATGCAAATCCGTCCAACTGCCTGCGAAATGATCGTTTCCGTCTCAAGCGAGAATATAGCTGCAATCTGCTAGCATCTGGAATTCGTTACTCCAGTTACAATTTGTCAGGAATTGACAGTTCCGTGAATAACATCTTTCGGATCATGTTTAGATATCATCAACAGTTCAGTTCAAAATAACTCATGCGTACAGGGGAAGGTGGTTGAAGCTGAGGATTATCCTCTTCCGATAATAAAGGAAAAAACAAAGAAGTGGTTTGAACAGCTTGAGGAGAAACGTAAACAGCCATGCATGACCCAGCGGTTCCATGGTGTGGCATTTCGCTACGGTTCCTGTCCGCTTTTAGAATTCATGTTTTGCCCTGAAGTTGTTGAAAAAAGCCTCTTACCTGTGTAAGGTTCTGGTTTTGTTTTGGATTAAATCTCCGATTGGGCAATATCTCTAATTGAGAGACGTTTCAGGCACTGCCGAATGACGTCCCTCCTAAAAAGACAACTGTATTAGGGATATTAATACTCTCCTGACTCACCGCAGCGTTGGCTCCCGACTCTCTTATAATTCATTTTCGCGTTAGTTCGTGTTGAAATCTTTATTCTGAGCCACCAGATTTGACACTTTTTCAGATAAGGCAGCGTATTTCGCCACAGCAATAGCACTTCGCACCTCTCGTGAAATAGAACTGCTCTAAGAAGAAGCTCTTATTGGTGTGAAAAAACGTATTCAACCAGATTACATTCTCTTGACAACTTCTTGGAACACTGAATTGCGCTTTTCAGGACCCGTGAGTTTTACTGCCTGCATAGTCTGGCACCCGAAAAGCGGAAAAGTTGAAACGAAGAGACTATGTCCATCGGACGAGCACTAGGCAACATGAAATTTGTGTTGTCCCGTAGGCAGACTTCGTCTGTTCTTTTTCTGTGACTTACGAAATACTGATAATCAACGAAAGAGTTATCACCGCTTGTTCACACTTGTATTTTTTGATTTCAGGGGCACAAACGCACCCTGATTTCGTCTTAATGATTTGCTTGCGTTTCTTCAAAGAATGTCAGCAATACTCTATCTCTTGTAAATTCTATCTTTTCTCATAGGCTATGAATGTACTTCAGAAGCGCACCAAGCAGGGAAAACATGTGTCCGCTGGTGACCTGCGAACACCATGCACAACCGATCTACCCACGAAACCTGGTTTGAAGCGAACTGCGTGGGCGTCCGAAGCACCCCTGGCTAAACGGAATGAAATCCTAGAAGTAATGAAATCGGTTTCGGTTGAGCAATCCTCCTCCGGAGATTTGGAAACGGAGTTGGTCAGTGAATTTCTGGCTACACAAAGCGAGTCCAAAAAATCGAACAAGCGCAGTGGGAGAAGACCAAAGAAGGTAGTTCGGGACGCACGCCTTGCTTCAGGGGGAAAACGGACGAAAATTAAAGTACATAGAAAGGGACGAAAAACTTGATTTTCTTCCCTTGTCTGCTTGTACATAAAACCGATTTCTTTGAATCAAACCAGGCAAAGTGTTTCGTTCATCTATTATCGGGGAAAACTTTGAAATGGGCCAGGAAAATATAGAAACAGAAAGGACGTTTGGTAATCTGCTCATACCAACTTAATAACCCTAAGTGAAACAGGCCTTCCTCAGCGAAAGTGGAGCTATCTTGTAAACTATACACGGACTGTGGAGTCTCTTTGAAATGGGGGATAGCTGTATACGGTGTTTTCGGTGGGGGGGGGGCAGATATGGGACCAGAAAAATTTCGCTGAAAATAGTTCTTGTGTACACTGACGTGCCGATTGCGTGGGAAGGTATCTTTCCGATTTTTCACAGAAGACAGAGAAGGCAACGTATTAATAGTTACGTAAGCCATTTACACGATATTTACAATTCCTTACTGTTACCGTCCGGTCAACAAACATGCAAAGTATGGGGGCGGTAGCCGGTAACGTTTGTATGCACTATTTGATAGTTGATGAGGAATGAGGTCAACAGGCCATTGTAAAGCACAGACTTGCTATGAAAAATGGTGAGAATATCATCATTCTTGAAAGCAAAGGAGAATCACTTGGGAACCTTGGTGGATATCTGTTTCAGCAATCATCAGAGGGACGTGAATAACTAAGTCGCGGTTGGTTTGATTCACTGGAATGAAGTACCATACACTTTATGACTCCATGTTTGGTTGAGCCAACTTGCACTCACTAACGGCAACGGTGGTACAGAACACGATGGGGGGATGGCAGCAAAATAGCTCCATGAGGCATATCTAGTTCCTTTCAGTCGCTGTTCTATTTGGAACGTGTCACTCATTCGGATAGTACTACAGAATTAATAGACTAAATCCATGTTAGCCGTAGCTAGCGATCTTCTAGTGCAGAACATTATCTTGTGGTTGTCGAAAGCCACAAGCCAAAAGCTAGCTGAACGCATTTGTAAGCATTTAGTATTGTCTGGGTAGTCTACAACAGGCAATTAATCGTTGGTGATGGTCACAGAACTCGTAGGGACAATGAGAAATGCCGCTGGTAGATGTTTAAGAGTATCAGCCTTATCAATGATGTTGACATGGAACAAACAAACAAGCATTATTTTTGAAGAAAAGATCATATTTTCATACCAAGTGCCAAAGCAGCGCTGTGTGCGGAGCCGACTTTCGGTCTTGTCGTCTCTTGACTTCAAGCGGATACGGAACTTCGAGTGACGCGTAGGTTTGACAATCTCGAATATCAAAAGGAAGGATTTGGTTCGAAATTCTACGGCACTATTACACAAGAGTAGGCAAATATGTACAACAAACTCCAATTGTTCTCAAGTGCTCAGGCCTGTCACTGACCGTGACAGTGCAGTGTCAACGTCAGGACGCCAAACAACGGCGAGCGGAATGATGGCTCACTGGTTTGGGTTGAGGTCGTGCACTCCGACGACAGTCTCATGATTTCCATTGGCCGTGCAGTCACACGGAACTCATGAGAAAACAGGCCAAGACAACCTCTATAAGTGGGTACCAATGCACATGGATTAGAAGGTCAGATGCGCACAGACACATGTCAGTTTACAAGTGTTTGACGGGACAGTCTCTGCGGCAAGGTGAGTGGCGAGTACGGATGAGCGAAACAACTGGAGAATAAGCAAATGAATGGGGAATTATCACAAGGTCAAGTTAGATACAACAGAATCTTGTGGACATCCTCCTAATCTTTGAAGATGGACACAAATTACAAACACTTGAATAGACTGACGACCATTGTGCCTTCTTTTCACAAAACTTACGGTCTTGGTTTGGCTTCTGTAGTCTCTGAACATGTTCTTTGCGGGTCAAGGAATAATTTCCTACCTACCTCGGTAATTCTATTACCTGGGACAAGAGTATTTTCGAACCTTGAGTGACGTTCGCCTCTTTGGTGCCAGGAAAGTATATCACGGGGGTATACCATGAGTGAGGCTACGTCACGGGCTATTTCGGATGATTGTGAGACATGTTTTTTGCGGGTAGATGGTCTAAGATGTCCTCACATTTTCGGCCACCACTGTCTTGGAAAAGTTGTCAGGTGACGTCGACGAATTCCCAGTGAGATAGGAAGCGAGTGTTCGGTTTGCAGTTGTTGCTTCTTTTGTGTAAAACCCATCACCATCGACTGTGGTGGTTCGGCCGTGTGTTACAGAATGTGCCATGCCGTATCATCGTCGACTACTATTCTCTGTGTCTTCTTCAGAATGACACAAAGGTGAACAACTTAGTAAAAGGGTGTGAATGAGATGACGAGGTGTTTTGGTGCTTTGGTGTGGTCTGCCTTCCAGGATGGGGTCCATGTGACCCCCCCTTGTGGATGGCTGGAAACGTTGCAGGAAATGGCGTCTGACTGATGTTACTGGCGTTCACGCTCTCAGTTGCTTACCAGGTTGTCTGAGTGAAGGTTTGGAAAAATGTGCGATCCGCTCGCTATCCAATTCTCACCATAAGACTTCAACTGTAATTAGATAAGCATTGTGATCACCGTCAGTGTCAACACTAGTGTTTCTGTTTCTGAGGGCGATAATAGTGTTGGTGAGATCAGTAACTTTGTGTGGTTACCAATTGTCATCCACTCAATACCATTCAGACTGTCTCTGGAAGTTTTAAACGGTCCAATACTGATTTTTACCTTGGGACTCATCAGGTAGACCTAGTCTCCAATCTCCATGCGCATCGTTTCCTGCTTGAACATCAAATTCCGCTTGTGTTGTGAGAAACACTGATTAGTGAATTCGGTGTTGACCGGAGCCATGATTGGCTGATTGGCCATCCAGCAAATGCCATATGTAGCTGCTTTCGTCGACTACAAGATATGACTGGTGTTTTAGGTGAGCGTACTTGCCACACCTGCGATTAACTGAAAGTGACTGTCAATATTTGCTCCCCTGTTTTCAAGCTACTGGGAGAAACTAAGTAGCTGGGCTCTAACCACTGAACCGGATGATGCTTAAGGCATTTCGCAAGCGGTGGTCGATTGTGGTGAACTACCCCCTACCCACAAATTATTGAGCTTTTCTTCAAGTATCTACCACTAAGTGTTCATCAGTGAGTTAAGAGCTGGTCCCAAGTTTCGCATCTATTATCTCATCTGCATTTAAGTTCGCGCGGCTATTTTAAAGTGAATTCTAGCTTGACATTCGGGACAGGTCGCAAGGTGATTAAACGCGCGTTCTCATTAATGAGGCTTGCTCTGGACTTGGATTATGTTATGTACGGGAGCGAAGCATCATTACTGAACACTGGTGTTGTCCTGCCAATGACTTGTGCACTGCTTTATTCAAGCCTAGCCATAAAAACCTTGAGGATATTGAGTAAGAGAATGAAGAATGCGCTTCAAAACTGACATGAAGTACTGCTTGATATCGAAGTTTATCTCACCATCTCGCAGATGAACAGGGTTTAGAAGTCAGCAAGTCAATTGCTCCGTAAAATGCGAACTTTTATCTTATATTTTAGCTGTGATGCCAGCTTGAAAAACTCTGCATATCATTGTGACAAATTCGTTAATGAAGCAGCTTTTTCGGCTCTTTACATGGAGCGCAAAAGCCCTCGTTTCCGATCAGACTCAATGCATAGACAAATGGCTTCATACCAAATGGGAAATGTGTAAACTACTGAGGGTATTCTGCTCCTTACGATCACTGGCTTTGCATAAGTCAGGCGGAAAAAGTGCCAGTGAATTAACTGATCCCAATCATGTGTATTGTTGCTAAAACGTTCAATCGCAGCTTTTCTGAAGGACAAGTGAGTGCGCTTCACCGAACGCGAACAGCGCAAGGGTCTCACCTAAAAGCGATTATGTGTTATATTTTTCAGGGGGCCACAGTGAATTCGGAAGTTCTGGATGTAGTTCACATTTGCGGTGATCACAGCCGACACATTTGGTAAAATGAGACAACCTATGTCAAACTGTTTTGACCAAGACAGTCGTAGAATACTGACTTACTAAGCTTTTCAGTTTGATGTGCTTTCCAAATCGCTGTAAACTAGGAAGGTCATCTGTGATCAAATGTTAGGTTGACGTTTACTCGATATTTTCTCATTCGTTTGATATCTTGTTCATACATCCAGTGCATATTTCTTGACAGTTACTAAAATCTTATATCTTATAAAATCTCGAGCTACCTTCGAGAATAGATAATGGCCTGCTGTTCGGAGAACCTGAGTCACGTGGGTGTCGCTGGAGATTCACATATTTTCTGGGTCATTGGGTATCATGCCATCAATCTGGTTTGAAGACGGGATAGAGATGACGGGATCATATGAAGGGACACGTGCAAAATGTACCGAGTATCTTGGTAACGAACCTCAAAAGGGCTCACCTACCACAGTGGATTCTCTTGCAAAATGCAACAGTTGTTTTGGTATCTGGAAGAATTTACTAAAATTACAAACTCCAGTTCTCCCGGTACCTGGTTGGAGTCTTGTGGCTGCTGAAGGTCAGTTTGTGATCAGGTGCTTTACATGAGGGATTCTTGATCATACTTTATGTTTTTGGTAGTTGTAATGCATGATCTGCATGAACACTGAAATTCTGCAAAAGTCATGGTTTTGTCAGTGTTTGCACACGCGATTTCAGAGTAAATCACGTGAGATGAAAAAAGCGCATGGATTTTTGCCCACTGACAATCGTTTTCCAAAGCGGCATCTTCAAACGAAGCATTTGTGTGTGACTGCATTTTTCAGATTCTGACGGCTCGGTGCATGTCATTTTCGATGGATGACAGGCCGAATGTCATCAGTAATTTCGCCCCTTCATTAGTTTGTCCTAAGAAAACGTTCGGGTCACTTGCAAGGGTCCACTTAGCGTCGCCAAGCCAATTGCCTTTGCAAAACGATCGGTATTCCCTAGATGCGGGTTTTCAAAACTGCACAGACTCAAAAGTTGAAATACATTTGCCAGAATAATGATACTTTTGTATCTTATTTATTCATTATCTTTGATTGATTTGAACTGCTGATTCATCATTTGAACTGACGCCCAAGCGGTACATAGTAGGAAAACCACGATGCATCTATTATTTCACCTTCCTGAAGTTGTGTCGTGTTAAAATGGTAGCTTTATGTGGATCAGGGAGTGGTGTTATGAGTCTGTCTGTGAGCAGTTACAGCCGATTGCAAAATGCGCTGGTCCTTAGGATGTGATTAACACTACAGCTTTTTTGTTTACTGCTCCAAGAACCATCACTTCTTCTAATTAGAGAGTATGACAGCGTTTAACTGAAAACATGGTGTGCTAAAAAGGCGTTCTCTTGTTGATTCACTATTTCCTTTGGAGTGATTCCCTTTTAATTACATTCGAAATATAACAGGTGGTTAGGCGAAGTTAGAGCGGTTTTCTTCTCACAAAACTTTATATTTGGAATGGCTCGTTACCGTAGTCTATGGTTCTGTGGGGCGACAGCGGGTGGTTCTCAGAACCCTGCGCACATTAGGTAAGTCACGAGCAGTTTGCGTGGAGCTGAGTGTTATGTCACATTCAGGCTGCTGATGCCGATGTAAACCCGATGGATTAAGATTTGGGGGCAAATACTCAAATACTCTTTGAGAGCCATTATCCGGCCTGAGCAGGATGCCATAAAAGTGAGAACGCCATGAGTAGTTTTACTCCAGGGCGCTGGCCTCATCTGTCAAGTCCTTCAAGTTTCAGCGGGATATCGCACTTCTACCAAATAAATCAACGCGATGGTGTTTTCATGTGGATATCCATTATGGCGTCTTTAAGCGACAACAGTTAGTCAATATTCGGATAGCCAGTGATACTGTCATTCCCTAGTAACACAGTATGGCGAAGAAGATGGTGGTTAGGAAACGGAGCTTACGTTGATGAAATTACCGCCTCTTTTGCCATGGTTTCTAGTGAGTACCTTGGTGATCAACGAGCCCCATGGAACCCAGAAATGTGTATCCGCAAGCTGCGCCAGCCCATTTGATCGTGGCTGCAGTAAACATCATTCTCTCCGAATGGCGCGCCTGTGTTCTAGCTTTGAGAGGCAGCGTGTCTCCAACCTTATAAGTATATCTATCTGACAAGCTTCAGATATTACAAGGATAAGAAACAATGACAAGCGAGAAGTTTTTTTAAGTGGACCGTGAGAAAATTTCCATCAAAGCAGCAACAACTTTTTCGGGCTAACCGAGCTTCCTTCCGGTCTGGATAGCTTGTGTGCACCGGGATTACTGCATTTTCAGTTTTCCAAATTTTTTCCAATGCTCCAATGATATCCCTGTAGCATGGCTGATTTGTACAAAGGCAAACTTCTTGCTTCTTTCTAATCTATCACCCATTATTTACTGCGCACAGATGGCTCCATATGTGGTTCGTACATTTCGAAATTCCGCCAAAATGAGCATTTCGGACGGATATTGAGGGATTTTGGTGAAATCCGTGCTCTTCTCATCGGGGGGACGTCCAAGTGCAGGCTACCTACGGACGGATGGTCGACCGGTTGAGCTGACAGGGGCGCTAATTTTATGTCTTGCTAATGCCGTTTTACTCTACATCGATTCGAGCTCATCGTTCATGTTATATGGACTTAGACTGCTCATTTGGAGATCTATAGACTTCCCTAGGGACAAATACATTCAAGTCCTTTGACTATTTAGGTAACGTCACTGTCTAGCCCAGTGCGTATTTCATACGACATACTCATGAATCACATTGGTATATATATATATATATATATATATATATATATATATATATAT
>NW_008751698.1:1139995-1143407 GCF_000715545.1 Opisthorchis viverrini | reverse complement strand
TATATATATATATATATATATATATTGAAATTTACACAGCACGACATGCTGTTGTTTGTCGTAAGCCTTGGGTAGGGATTGGTAGATGGCAAATGATTTAGAAGCATTCACGTTAAGGTCAAAGCAGGATACTTATGAGACAAATGCCGCGGTTATGCGCCGCAGGACGGTTCTACGTAAATGATAAGCAGATTAAGAATAAATGGATTTAGGGCCAGAAAGCAACCCTGCCTTACATTCATTCCAATTTCAAACTCGGCAGAAGTGGTCTTACAGGTATGTAATCGGGCTTTTCTATCAGAATGAGTGTATTTGATAAGGTGCATGCTTTTTTCGGGAGAGCCGGGCCTTTATTCAACGCTTCACAGCCATCCTGAACACTCGCTCAAACTTTCATATGTATATGACAGGAGTGCTTAACTAATAGTTTCGTTCTCGAAATTTCCTGCAGCTGATGCACTGCAAGGGCAAGTTCAGTCGTGCTGCCTCTGTTCCTGAATCCACACTGCTCTTCAGAAACCAACGCTCAAGCGATTTATTGGAATGCCTTCTAGGGCTTCGCCCGGAGCGCACAGAGGACGCATTCCTTCACTGTTGTTCACTTCGTGTCCACTTCCCTTTTTTCCAACAATCTTACCGGTGTGGCGCGAAACGTTACGGGTCATTTTCAGTTTCAAGAATCGTCCAAATTAAGTGAAAAAATTTTGATTGCGATTGTGAGCATTTCGGCATTTTTCTCCTGTTCACCAGCAGGCTTTTTACACTGAAGTTCAAATGCCGTCGTGGGTGGATTGGAAGGGTAACTGTGTATGCTAATCCGGGTCTGTGTATGAGAAAGTGCCCCGCAAGCAACCAGACTTTTTGAGCTTTTGGCCGGTTCGGTTATCCTAGATAAATTGGCTTTATCGTTTTTTTTGTACATAGATTTCTTTCACTGCTCCAAATACCTATGTGACATCCCTGACCTTTATCAGAATGGATCTCTTGACTATTTTTAACCCTCTGTGCACTGTTCAATTTACGCGGACAAACCAAAGATCTGTTTCTCATATTGCAATGCCTTCCTCGAGTTTTTGAATCAGACGGCTGTTGGGGTACCTTGATAAAAGTCATGTTCATATTGACCAGAGGGGACGAGAATGCATCATTTTCACAGAACCATCTTGACGCAACTGTTTTTTGGAACTATTGCTTTTAATTGCAGGCGTTCTGATATGGTTCCTGATCTTAATAGCTATAACCTTTCCAACGTGTGTGATGCCGCCGATTTGGGTAGACTGCAAGCGATCAGATCTTTGAGTGTCTGTAAAGTTGACTGATCCAACAAGTGATTGGTTTTGGGCCCAGTGGCTAATAAATTCGTCCCACGACTGGGAAATCTATCTAAGGCTAATAGCACTTTCGACGGCGTAAATGCATGAGCCATGTTGATTCTGCACCGCGTATCACATCTGTTGAGATAACTTCCTTGATATCTCTTGGTCAATAAAAGATAGTCCAAAAGACGTGGCTATTCATAATGCTATTCATAAACTCAAAGAGTCACTGAAGATTCCTCGATAGCTCACGACCTGTTTCGTCCTTCAGGGTAGGCACAGTCCCAGAGTTCCCGTTAACCATATGTTCTGCTTGAAACCAAATTGCACAAAATTGGCGAAATACACTTATTTACAAACTAATTTGGTTTTTCGAGAGATTCACCTGGAACCCAGCTGAAACACTCATTTGTGATGTTTCCAGGCCTTTTCATCTATTAGTTGCTACGATATTTGGAATATCGCGATACATTCGTAATTCACTACGCATAAGGTTGCTGAAAATTCTCCGACAGCCCACAACCTGTTTCGCTTTACTTGGGGCATATCAGGTAGGCGCGTAAAACCAAAGTTGTCTCCAAATAAGTGTAGTTCGTTAATGTCTGTGGCTACTTATTGCGTATACCAAAGTCGTGATGGGCGCTTTACGCACTGAACCATGTGTTAGTGGTGAGGATCTCCTGTGTCTCTCAGAAATCGACCGGGTAAACTTCTTGGTGTGGTATCGCAAGAAAACACAATAAAGAACGCGGCAATGTGCCGTAGATAGTCAAAGCCATGTAGGTATTGCCCTCACAGCGACGCAATTCGGTACATCCAATATTCTTCTATTGCAAATCCGACCCCACGTTTCCGCAAACTGTTCGAACCGGTAGAATGTGTACCAAAATTTTTCTAAAATCCTTTAACTGTCCAGCCAAGTTTCTCTTGGAGGAGGCAGGCTGATATGATATAATATCAAATCCTTGACTGCAAGTGCTGTAAGACTTTCGGGGCTCTTATTTGCATTCCTGTCGATGACATTGCAAATATTCCATGTTCTGAGCCATAGCCAGTGTGCCTTCAACCTAATGTTTGGCATTCCATTATCCTTTGATTCAGTCCGCCGAGTTATAATCCAACGGCCAGTTCTCCCTTCTTACCAAGATCAACGTTTCGAACCTCTGAACCAGCTGTTTTTGATGGCTAGCCACACCTAAGAAGGCACGGAGAAAAGCGCATTTTTACTATTCTGAAAACACCCAGTTTCTCAGCGAGAGTGAACGGAAAAGGTCAAAGGATTATTTGGGGATGATTAATTGAACTACTGAAAGTTCCGGGGTTGAAAAACACATGAAGTAGCGAAACACATGCGAAGATACCCTGTGTGTCAACCACTTTACCATGTGCAACAAAAGAGTTAGTTCGAAGCTGGACTACGGCTCAGCCGCATACTTGGAAGTGAAATTAAAGGGCGTTCTCCAGCTGGTCATATTCGTTTGTAATTACCTCCAGCAAATGGTTTCATTCATCTCCACGATTGTCGTGCATACACTGCAAATCACAGATGAGAATTTCCTTGCCAATTTGTAACCTGCACCTGCTAGGTAAGCGACTGTGGCGTTTTCCACTGATTCCTGGGTTTCGGGTACGTAGTGTAGACAGTGCTCTCTGATGTGTATGGAAATCTGACGTACAAACATTTCTGCAAAAGATTGTCGACCTTCGGCTCCTTTTAAACTTGAAGAAACATTCAACTAGACACAATAATGCTGTAAACAGTACGAGTGCTCTGATCCACAAATGATACCTGGATTTGAAGAGTATTTCAACCTTGTTAAGTTGTGGTTCAAAGGTTATGATCAACCATTGGGCTATTCGTGTGCTTAAAGTTTAGGATCTGCCTTTCCGTACTCGTCCTTACAAATGTTAGTAGCAGGAGGACTTGCTGCTCTTTGTTAGTCTTCCTGCGATAGCTAAGTCTTGAGGAAAGAAACTCCAGGCTGTGTGGCTGCAGCAATATCGCGGTTCACCATGACGACAAGGTGACAGCTTCTCTTCAGTATATATATATATATATATATATATATATTCTCACTGCATGCGTTTGCCTTACA
>NW_008751698.1:1051183-1137471 GCF_000715545.1 Opisthorchis viverrini | reverse complement strand
GCGAGAAAGAAATTTGATTAGTATTATTCATTCAGAGCTATTAGGCTTTCCCTAGCTAACTTGTTCACCATTTTGATCACGGGAGCCCCTCGCTCAGGCGCATGCGTTTGCCTTACACGAGAATGTGTAGCGAGAAATTTGATTAGTATTATTCATTCAGAGCTATTAGGCTTTCCCTAGCTAACTTGTTCACCATTTTGATCACGGGAGCCCGTACCTCGCTCAGGGCGTACACGAGTAGTGGGTAACATTAGCATTAATAAGTGGCATCATTAACGAACTAAAAACTGTTAATTTGGTGTGACGGGATCACATACTGTGCTCAGTAACTATATCAGTGACAGTTGCTGCCGGACAGCAAAACCAGAGTACACATCGGTGTGCTTAATTCGGTTAGGCTAACTATATCAACAGAAGAAATGAAATCGACATTTTTACACTGTTTCAACTCAATCTGATCAATCTCGCTAGGGAAGTTAAATCGTTTTCGAACTATGGTGTAATAAAATACCACTGGAAGCCGGCAGAACATAAAGAGCTTGTGAGTATACGCGGACAAAATAACTCAAAAAAGTGTGCAATACGTGTTTTAGTTGGTTTCCAAAAACCCTTCTAATTGTCTGGTGACGAGAGGACAGATGTAATGCTGCGCGTCTAAAACGCGGCCCAGTCATTTCAGTGTTAACTGAACGGGAATTCGATCGTAGTATCGTGAAATTCGATAAGACCTTCATAATAACAACTGAAATTTATATCTTCTGGCGAGTAGTTTCTCCAGACGGGGACAGTTGCATTATTAAGATGGGCAATCTGCACCACTTCACGATGAATTAACCCAGGCTACATTAAACTGGAATGCACAAAACCACAAGAGACTCTGACATAAGGAAATATACGATAACAAACTCCATTCGACTGCGTCACACCGGATCATCCCACCTAAAAAAATATACGATTGGCTATGATAGCCAAGCCCTTCGTACGTGTGGATAAATGGAGGAACACAAGAAAGAAGGAACATCGAGTGAGGGTGTAGTTGGCCCGGATTAGTGAAACGAGGGTTGTCATCGACCCGCGTGATGAGTAGACAGGACTCTGGGTTAGCATTTCTACCACCCGGGTAGGGAACACACACATTTGCCATCTAGTTGACCGCCAACCCGCATCTTGATATCTGAATAGATGCTGTTTCCAAAGTGAGGACGTACTGTGAAGTTTTCATTCATTGTTTTCAGTACACTGATGGGAATGGGCAACCGGAGAACCTGAAAACATACCATGAGAAAACTTGAAGAAAGTTCCATAGTGCTTCAGCTAACGCTTTACTAATATATTTAGAAAAATCATTCTGCTGAACCAGACTGTACTTAGTTGCAGAGTGGAGGCCGGCTAGTTGCATTTGTGCATAGTCTGAAAAGTACTTTTGTCAAATTCGTCTTTGGTTTATGCGGTCACGTTTCTACCTGCAGATTGCGTAGGACTTATTAAACTGGATGCATCCATAACATAAACACGCTAGGTGGTCAACGTACAACTCGTTCTGGCAACGAAGCGCGCCGAACATTTGTACCACCTGTAGTTCGATCGATATAGAATGACTTTGAAAGGCTTGAGGGAAGATGGAATCAACCCTACACGGTATCGATTGGTGTGAAAAGAGCTGTTCTACATTTTTAACACAAACATAAAACTGTGGTAAATACTACTGCAGGAGAATTGTCTTTACAATCTGTGTCCCAATAAACTCTTCAATCATTTACACTGATAATTGTTTGTCATGTATTCTTGCCTTTTTGTCTCAGTTTTGCAAGTCATGAAGTCCAGTGCAGTGACAGCTAATATGATCCCCTAAAAATATGAAGTTCTAAATTTTGTGAAGTGAATAAACCAATCAGCAAGCAGGGGAAACGTGGTAGACGCAAATAATTCTGTCTGGTTCTCTGAACACAACTTCTCCCTGAATTCATGAGTTTGTTCTGTGGCAAGCACTTTTACTATAAAAGAAATATCGTGAACTGCTGTATGTGTTTTCAAAGGCTGTAGATTAGCGGTATTAATTCTACGGTCACGTGCCAGCTAGCATAGACTGATGTACCTAAAGGAACCCGGAAATCCAGTGTCCACATTTTATATGAAACCTGAGGTGCAACGCCAGGACTATCCGTTACGATGCAGTAATTTCGGCTGAAATGGCGTTTGGGTAGTTGGTCTACTCATGAATTGGTTGTATTCAACTGTTAAGTGCTGATGCTGATGGTTCGAAATTATTTCGATTCAAGGGAAAAATGTGTTTATATGTACCTCAATGTTCACGTTGTTGCCACCTTGTTCGTTTCTGGGTTGCAGTTCCCTTAAAAATGAAACAATTTGCCTTGAGAAAGAAATGACATTTTCCTGCCTGATAAACAAAAGATGCGATGTAACACATGCACTTAGTATTCAAGTGTTGGCTATCGAAACCTCAGATCTCGAGAAAATTTTGAAAAAAAGTAGTTTGTAAGAAAGCGGTAGAATACTCATGAAAATTATTCTAACTACATCGAAAGAATTAGTCCCGCAGCTCTTTGCTTCGCACATTGCGCAAAAAGTTATTTTGTGACACTATTCTCCAAATTTAAATGCTCTTTCGCATAAAGTCAACACAGTAGTGATTGATAACTATGAATCAAGACACAAAACATATAATATTACTCATCTGTGCGTTACAAAAGCATATGTTTTCCTCAATTTACGCTTTATGGTGCTGATGCGTTTAGTTGTCTAATCGATGAAACTGAGATGTCCCTTTTGGAAAGCTATTCTCATCATATCCTGTGGATCTAGTTGTTTTTCAGCAATTAGACCTTCAACTGGTTCCAGAAAGCAAGCACAAGTTTAATCAAGAATCCCTTGCTAAGATTGTATTGAAACATGGCTTTCTGACTTTCCAGTTCGCTGTGAAAATTTAGCATCGGCGGATTTGTTAATCCGTGGAACCATTCGATTAGTGTTGGTTACTGTAGGGATTCTCTGGCCTCACTGACATACTCGTGAAGCCATGGACTGAACCAGTGTGATAGCCAAGGCAGTTGAGTTGTCAAGTTACAGGGCAGAATTTTACACTTGCTTGCTTTGAGGAGGTATGCAAATTTAGGCATGGCGTTGCAGACTGACGTGTCAGTACGTAGGTAGCTGCGGTTGAAATCTGTACATTGTAATCTGTTGGAAGAAGCTGCGTCTTGACGCTCGCTGTATATGGCGTAGCCGCTAAAAATTTTTTATTGAAGGCATCAGATTGTTCGATCTTCGTTTCACATGTTAATCTATGAACAATCGAACAACAGTGAATGAATATTCCTGTACGAGGAAATTTAAAATTGTGATAGAAAGACGAAGTTATTACGTTGATTTCATGGACTACTGAAATGAACGTTTATTTTGGAAAGCAAACCCGCCGTATTCCATTACCTTTAAGCCTCCTGGTCAGCTTTGTTCTAGTGTTCGACTATTTTCAAGGACATTTCACACGTTGTTTATTCTTATCTTTCTTTACAGTTGACGCTCAATTGAACCAAATTACGGGTAGTCAGCACGGTTAGCGGTTATTTTATAATTTGGCGATCCCGTAACTCATTATCCTATGATCCCTGAGGTGATGATTTGCTAAATGGGTTATGAGTCGCTCATGAGCTCAGTCGATTCTCCTGAGACTTGCCGCGCCCAGTGGCAGTATGTGACTTGAATTAATTCGGAGACATGGAGGATTGGACTTCTTCTGCTTTCGATGAGCACAGACACCTCTCCATACGTTGAAATCTCTTCGAGTGGTTCATTTTTCTTGGGAATATGAGTTAAGTTTGCGTCTTCTTATCGGATTTTGTTGGATCTTGAATTCCTTGAAGACTCTCAATGATTCCGTATTTGTTCATCAACTTCAAGCGATTGACTAGTCTGAAATGATCATTTCTAACGCAGATTATGGAAACAAAAAAATGGCAAGCCATGGTTTACATGGTAGATAAACATGTGGGAGCCTCACATGAGGATCTGTTGTTTGCATCCATCAGTAGATTACATCGATCTATTCTTTAGGTTTGGGCAAGGTGATGATATCTCTGACGTCGTATTCCTTCAAGTGCCAATGCCAGCTTACAAAGTGTCACAGGATTTGCAAGGTGTGATTCTTTTGACTCGACGAACTCGTCAAATGATCACTATTCACCCCTGGATAAAGCCTTTTAAACACGTAAAAATAAATGACAACTGATAATAGCAGGACATACAGTGAACAAACGCTTCTGTAACGGAACCATGTATCACCCATTCGTGTCTAACTTGAGCGTTGTAAGACTTCCATCACTCATAATTCCAGAGATTTTATAAAGTTCACAAAAGATATTCCCACAAATGCACTCAAGTTCATCACAAATCAGCAACTTATGGGGTCCTTGTTGTAATCTATAGTGGGAAAGAAAGTCATTTGGGTGTTTCTGTTGAAGTCAGCTCTGATGTCTGTTTACACGGTTGAGTGCACTTCCAACACGAACGCGTATCTCCCAAACCTCTTACGAAATGCCCACAAATTTACACAACAGTGCACCTTTTGGGGCACAAAACTGCAACAACCATTTGCATTCCTCGCTACAACAAATCACCCTCTTAGGAAGTGTTTTATGTCAGAAGCACTGGATTCCAAATCCTATCAGTTTACGCGCCATTCATTTGTTACAACGCGTGAGCTGATGTGATGTACAATTTGTGCCAAGGTAACAACACGTGAACGTCGACTTTTAGACGGCAAGGTTTGGTGTAAAACCCAACAAATTGCAATGCAAAATCTTCTTCATACCAGCTAATGTGGCAGAATATTTTAGATACCCCAAAACGTAGGGACTATCTCAGGTGGTTTAGGGCAAAAATACTGCACGCCTAAAAGTATGAAAGATACGTACAAAAACGCACACGGAATGGGGGATTTTATTTATGACCAATTTGAAATCCTTATAAGTAGTATGGTGATTTGTCTAAACTGTAATTTGCCCTGATTTACACTCACCTTCCTTCTGAGAGAACAGTTAATCGACCGTAAGGATTTGTAGGAACGCTGATACCCATATGGCGTGATTGGAAATAAGATCTGAGCAAATCAACTTTCTGTTTCATTACCATAAACCACACTGGGACAAGGTAGTCCGTACTCAACTGTTGAGAGCAGCGCCATTAGCAGCCCTTCAATCCGCATATTTTTTGGATCTTCGTCCTGGAAGAAGATACGAAGCAGTAACCTTCGAGAATCTAAAATGTGGTCTATATTTGACTGATACAAAAGCAGAACGTTACTAGGAGCTTGTATAGTCTTCCCAGTAGAGTACCCTTGCGAAACCCGGCACATTGCTCTCAAAAACGACCGCTGAGTCTGCCTTGGTCATGTGACACGAATCGACCAATCCAGTCAATCAGCGGCCCTCTAGACCATCTTACAGTATCCACGTAACGTGGGTGAGCTGACAAACAGTCTTCATTGCCTCCGTGTTTCTAATACAGTAGGCACTCTTAACCAGTCCTTCATTATTTACCCATGTTTCAACCATTACATATGTGCTGACCTGACAACGAGGTTCTGAGAACATTGTACACTGTTCTGTGTTCTTGTTCATACTACTGGTGTACATTTTTTCAAACTGCGGTCACATACCCTTAGAGTAATACCATTTGGCTAAATGCGTACAACTGTAAGAAATGTCTGGGTCATCGTGGCCTTAAGTTCTTGTCCATAGTTTAGACACAAATCGTGCAATAAGCTACAGTTGGTGACATCCACTGAATATAGATATGTGAAGAGGGAGCTGATTTGTTAACCAAGGTGGAACTTATTACCTCGTGATTTAACGTGTGGTTGGCTTGTTCCGACGGTGATAGGAGGAGGCAGAAAATGCTTACGTTATAATGAACTTTGAGGGATTTTCCAAAACGAGTTAAGTTAGTTACACCAATGGTAAGTATGGTGGCAAGAATATCAGAAACGAAGGATTCTGTAGGATTCTCGAGAGATTTTGTTAATTAATCTCTTCACAGAATAATCGGATCTCAATCATCATTGTAGAATAAATATTTCTCTTTGCAACAACTGATTCAAAATTTCTCCTATTGTTTTTGTTCCACTTGCCAAACGGAAATTCTCCGGATTACTTCTGAAAAAAGATTTTCCTAATCAGTATCAACGCATAACAAGAAAACATCTTCACATTTGAGCAAAATTTATGACGTTTCTCAGTGCAGTTTGGATAATCATGTTTCAAACTGAAAATTTAAATCTTCTCAAAGGAATTGCACCGCAATTTCGGCCAGCAGTTAGGTTGTTTCGAATTGTTTTTTGGGGCTGATTTCTGGATGGTCATTTCCATTTGCTTTTTACAGGCGACTCTTAAAAACAGTGTGATATCATTCCTATCTGATTTTTTGACCTGTCCTCATACTATTAGTACCGGTTGCCGTGAGCCTAAAATACCAGCAAATGGGTATAAAGACTTTCTATGTGTAGTCGAACGCATTAGGGTGCACCTCGAACGTGCTGCGCTCCGGTGATGGCAACTCGTTTGGGGACAAAACGTTCGTAACCGCACATCCCGGCCCAGTGAATAGAACAATAAGCATTTTAATGATTTTTGTTTGCTATGGATAGTTTTTATCACAACAACACTAATTTTAAACTAATTTCTGATCAGAGTGCTCAATTTTGGTTGTATTTCGAAGAAAGAAGCAACTGTCGCCTTACATTCTACCATACTATGGGGGAGTTGTGGACCAGTTCGAAGTTTATCTTTTAAGGTACGCTTAACAGAGGATAACAACGTATTTCACACATATCTCCGTATGCCCATTCTTACTGTTAGCATTACTTAAAGGCTTACAGTATTGCAGATCTCTTATGCTATAATATGTGTAGACATTTTAACAGGGTAAGTTTTTCCAGCATAAGATGGATGAAACTGTCTAGCCCTATTTATCCTCATTTGTTTATCTGTTCATTAATGTTACCCCATTAAAGAACCACGTGAAGTGTAAAAGAGGTTACGATGCTCCTACTTGCCAGCATTAGTTATCATGCATACTACTATCTTTCTAAATGAAAAGCGCCTTGCGAACGACGAACACACTGTTGCACAAAACCACAGTTGCCAAAATAAGTTCTACTGACGGAAGGATCTGTAAATGAAGAAATGTCATTCTGTCGGTGAATGACGAGGAGGGGAGATCAACAAGAGCACTTGCACGAAAGACAAAAGCCAGAATGATATCCTAAGCAGTCGCAGCACAGTTATTTCCATACCAGGAATACTGTAAGTGTTCCTCTCTCCAAAGCGGAACAATGCGAGAGACAGCCAGACAGGTTGGACGAACATCTGTTCATGCTTTACAACACAAAATCTATATGACAGGTTGCTGAAATAACAACAACTAAGGTCACCGTGGATACACACGACAACCAGGGATAACGGAAGTGCAATCCGGAGTGAGGTTTTATGAAGTCGTTTTCGAAGTTTCCGGTGGCAATTGAATGTAACCTAAGTGGTGTGCAGGCCAAGGTTCAGGATGCCCAGGTCATTGTTAGTGCGTATAAATATTTTCAAAATGACAGATCAGAAATCCTACAAGGCTATTTGTCCCGCGCTCAGATTTCCCTGTTAGATGTGTTTTACAGTACTGCGAATGATGTGATACTTTTATCGATCAAACACACACAGATGACACCGGGTGTACAGCATTCCGTTGGGGTGGATTCAACCCATTAGATAAAGGTGCTCTCCTAGAATGGCTCCAGAAATTTCCTGCCGCTTCAGTATGAAAATCGTCCCACCTTATGACAACTTCCACGATAGAGAGCCTTATTTGCCCTGGTGGGGCTTTTAGTGGGGCTGTTTTCGAAATATCATTCACCCACTTCTCTGTCCAGTGAGAAAATGAAAGAGCTTTGTATTTTTAACGCCATCGTGATAATGGGATCAGTTGTGATTATAGTGTCGGGTTTGTACCAGACTTCTTTATCGGCCACTAGTGCATATGTCTTGATTGTGTTCACAGATGTACCTTTTAGGTGCCTTTCAGTAGAAAAACAACAAACACTAAATAGCTTGCGATGTGAGGTTAATATACCCTATATGCACTAAACGGTTTGCCTGCGGCACATTCAGTTGGAGAGATTCCATTGAGTCCTATTTGAGTATCTTATTAACATTGACTTCTTTTGCAGAAGATTGTTTTACTCCAACCATGCATAGTTTGATATCTAAATACAAAGTGGAAACTCTAAGAATACAACTGTTCGATGAGCGCCACGTGAACAAAACCAATGGTAGGCTGCCAAGCTGTTTCTATTGGCCCGTATATGCCTATAGTGTAACACACAAGCCACATGTTACAACCCTCAGGAACCATCATCCTGTCAGCGCCCTCTCTAGCGACGTTGTCACGGGTTGTCTGTTTGGAACTCAAGCGTCTGCACTGTGGGCGGGAAAACCAGGCGACTTCTGTGCACCAGATTAAGCAACGCCCCTTCGTTTAAGCCATTGGTGAAATGCATCATGTAGTCACAGTTCCTCGATTCAGCTAAGGTGTACTACCAGTGGTTTGCCTATCTTTTTTTTAACAATACTGATCGATGGCGTCCGTTTTTGACAGTCTATTGCAATGGCACAGTACGGTTATTTGGATGTGTTTCTACAAACACCTACCTGTTAATGGAAGGCAAAGTTTCTCTCTTTGGTGGAAAGAGCGAAAGGGTTCGTTCCGCTGAAAATCTCTTTTGTATGCTATTTTGAAAATATGTTATCCAAATCATTTTGCCAGTCATCAAATATTCGAGCGATTTTAGCCGGCAACATACATTCAAACTTTACTGTTGAACTATTCACATACAGCAGGACGAATGTGAATAGCTTCTGTCCTAGGTTCTGGACAAATGGTCAGCTCGTTTTTTCAACATTTTGTTTATCACAGACTTCAGAATTCATTGGCACATTCTCTCTGGTTGGCGGGTAACGTACCTCTATTTTTATTCAGCTATTTCGGGATTACCACACTGGTCCGTAAGATCACTTTTGGCGGCAGCCCAGAGCTTTCTAACCTGCTACCAAGTTTCCAGCCTTTTGCCATAGACCTGAAAGTCTAATGCTTTTGTGGTAAATGTGATAATTCCTCACTGGAATTATGACTGTGGGCAATATTAAATTGGTTTTTGCACGGTCAGCAACCTCAGAGTACAGTCTTGTCAGTTTCTCGTTTGGATTTTACACATAGCTGAAACGCAAATAAACCACATTCGAAATCCTGTCTTTCCACTCCATGTTTGTAATGATTTCCAGTAAGATGCGAATGAAACTGAAAACCAATGATGGAACTTCGCTTGCTGAGGCTGGAAGCATGTAAATATCCACGTAGTGTGTTAACCAGCTCAGCGAAAATGGCCCATTTTAGCGGTTAGACAGAGAAAAGCTGGAAATAAACATAGTACCTTCTTGACCTAATTTTTCTTATCACTTGAATTTGTGTTGACGTATGCATAAGCCACCAAACTATAATTCTATAAGAATTTTGTGATGAGGGCACAGAGGAGCAGGGCTCGACCGAATACCAGACGAATTTTATTGCGTAATATATGCAGACACTGCAGTAAAGCTTTTACACTCGTACCAGATTTTTACATGAAGCAACAGAACATTTGAGTGGACCTCTCGCTCCATAACAACCATAATTTTATGTACTGTCTGCATTGTTTATCTCGGATAGTAGTACCCACTCCTTTTCTGTCCCTGTAGTCCAGGACTAGTAAGACAGGACTTGAGAATTGGTTATGAATCTGCTGAAACTGATTCATTCACCAGTTATATTAGGTACGTTCAAATGAATTTGTGTTCCTTAGCATATTTTCAATTTACCTTATATCTTAGTTAGTAATGAAGTGGAAATCTACTATCTGTTTTTGTCTGTTTCGGAATCACTGATGCCATGTTGGGTTTTTCAGAAAATGAACATGCTGTCGTGTCGATGAAAAAACCACTAAGGTCACGGATCGGAGCACAAATACTTTTCCCTAATGTCTGACTAGAAGACGTGCCTTTCCTACATTTGTTGGGTCTTCCACCTGTGTCTCGCGTGCCTAATCACCTGCTGTTTTGACGCTATTGCCTCATCCACCTTGGAGTGAAGTTCACACCTGTGGGACACTACAAGTGTTACGCTGGACGCACAATCCTTAGGAACTTTGCAGCGCCGGCTACGGAATCAGTGCAGTGATGTGGCACAACCTCTGCAACAGCAGGATTTTCTGGAGGCAGCAACTACCTAATCTATTACATATCAAAGAAACAGAAGCTCGCCTCGGTTTAAACACTGTAAGACAGCACCAACTCAGGTACTGGCTCAACAGCGAAGGGGAAAAAATGCACTGATGTAAACATTTGAACGAAATATTTTCTTAGGGCTAGACTCCTCCGTTTTCGCAACACAGGTGCTGCAAAATAAGAGTCATTGGGGGCCAAGGAAATTCAGGCGGGACCTGGATTTTGGGAATAATCAGCCACTTTGGGACAGTTATTATCCAAATTCGGCAAAACAAACGTTTCGTTTCCCGCGTTCTGTTATCAATATTGTCTACGAATTTCTCCTACGACTGCTGAAATTTCTGGGGTACCATATTCCGGGTGTATACGGTTTAAGTTCATCGTTTCAGTATTACCAAAGCATTAATATAAGCATGTTTGACGTGGCCGCAAATCCCACATGTGAAGTTTGGGTTCCCGTGGGTTTAGAGTGACTTCGGTGCACTCTTAAATTGGTTTTGCTTCCATGCACACAACCATCAGGCAAAAGTGCAGACGGTTATTGCAGGTGGTGGGGGATTATTCGGAACGGTTCAGAAATTACTGTAAAAAGCGCTTTATGCCTGCCTTTTACCAACTGCGTTGCATGGCTTGAAGTTTGAGTGACAGTTCCCCGAATGAATCAGTTACCAGAAACGGGAACAACGTGGGTCAGCCTATCCCTTCAGAACACATTATTTGGGTCAGTGTTGTGGTAATGCTATTTGACGACATTAAAACTAGACGTCGAAGTCGTGCACCGGGACATATTACTGATTGGAGTTGTGGGTAGAGCTATCTTTTAATAGCATTAGGAGTCAATACCATACCTTCCCAGTTGTGTTGACCAATGTATTTACTCGGTCGGACTCGTGCGCTATCGTCTAACGTTTAGATTGCAACATAATAGTTTTGAAACATCTTTGGCTACGTTCTTCCCAAAAGTCTGTGCAAACGAGTGCCCCGCTGCTGTGTTTAGCCCAATATATCCTGTTTGTTCCGACCTGATGATATGGAAGTCAATGTCTGTTTATATCTGGTCCCGTGTCACCTGACTGAGGGCAGCTGCTCGATTGTGGAGTAGATCGAAACACATCGCGTTGTGGGTTGAATTAATTCCGTGCACTCAAGTACCCTGCAAAACGTGTTCTGCCTAGTAATATAGGGAAAGTAATGAACAAGTCTCACTTGACCCTACTAGGTCAATTGTATCTCCTTCTATCTTACAGAACGTTTGGGAAATTAACTCAAGAACATTCTTCAAAACAACTTTGTACACTAATACGGAAAATGACTTCGCTTCACCCAAGAATTCTTAACTCATTGATCAAGAAATGCTTCGCCGAGGATATACGAAATTATACTGATTATTCAGGTCAGTAGTGGATACCATCACTCATAGAGGCCGAAATTTCGACAAGCTTGTCTAATCAATCGGAGTTGGTGCCATTCACTCGGAAAGACTTGAGGTGAACTCTGAGACCACCGTTTTTTCTATCGATCGAATCATATAGTTTGAAGCCTATTGAGTTGTCGTTTATTGTGTTGGCCGTTTCGTACAGTGTGGTAATTTTTTTTACGGCAGAAGATAGTGTACAGGAAATATTGCCTTGTTTTCCTAGCATTATTCCGAACACCATACCAACAGAGTTTGCTTCACGGTATGCATGTCTTAATTATGAGCAACAGGTGCGTTCCTAGAGTGATTTCGCAATTTGGGAATAAAACCTGCATTGTGTGACGAAACACTTGGCACTGTGGATGCAAGTTGTGTACGATGGGAACGTCGACATTAGGTCACCACGGGGATTTCGCTGATGGCGAACAACAACGAAGATGAATTTTTTTCACACCATATGCCTGATGAAAAAGAATCCTCTCGGCAATCGAATTCATCCTCAGTTGCACAAAGAAACTGTAGCAGTGAATACATAGATTTACCGCTTACTGGATACACAAAATGGCGTGGATTCTTTGGGGGCTTACTGGAGAAATGTTCAACAGAGCGTGCGAATTTTCAAGGTCATCCGCGCAGAGCGACTGCGCAATGACTTTGTTACAAATTGCCATATGTGCAACTCCCCGATGAGAATGGCGCCCGACTATAGAGTTCAAAACGCCAGTAAGGGTAACCTAAGTCAGTTACAGAAGCCAAAATATTTTTGGTACGAAGATTTCATTTTTATTACAAGGGGTTTTAGTCACCAGTTCCCGCTGCAGATCCATGGTGCTTACCCCAGTCCATAGATTATTTTGGGTTTATCATGCCCACATGTTTATTAGCTCCAGCTGATTTTATAGCAGTCTGAAGTGTTTTGAAAGCGAAAAAAGCCTCGTTATTGCCCAGTGTAGAAAAACCAAAAGATAACCGTTAGTTGTATCGACAGTGGAATCACCCATGTAAATTTCGTTTGGTTACGACAAGTGAGGTTTAACATGGAACACAACCGAGGGGTTTTCTATTCTTGTTTTAGCTACAGTGGCTTCCGTGTTCCCCACAAACTTTACCAGCTGCAACTCAAATCGTATGGCTTATCATACATTTGATTATTACTGAATATAAGCATTTCCTCTTGTGATTACTTCATGAATGTTTCTCTTCTGCCTCCGTGCTACATACGCATTTGCTTTTGTGCTTGCTTCAAACATGGGTAACATCGGAGTGCTTGTCCGGAAAGCATGACTCTGAAACATCGTTTGATGACCCTAGTTTAAAATCTGGATACTTCTCGACTGGCAGTCCGTAGCCATCAGTAAATTGCTTTTTTGCGCTGCATTGCGAGTAGTTCCGTAGCCCCAAAATGTTTTGGTGGCGTTTTCAGAAAGATTGGCCGGAGAAATTCAAACGCACCCAATACATATCACCGTATCTATTCGGGTGACCATAAATTAGCCAAAGCTTGCGAGGACTCAAATGCTGCTCTTTTTCTTTTGTTATCAGGAACCTAAGTATGTTTTATACATTAATCGCATTGGAGCATACGATATTCGCGAACCCGAACTGTCACTGGTTAGGTCTGATTGAGTAACTTATGTACTGTGAAGGCCGAAATCAAATATACCTTGAGCATTGTGGGATTTCTGTAATGTCCCTCACTCTTTACGTACGTCAGATCTTTTAAGCATTGACTATGTTCTCAGCAATAATTAGTTAAAAATCAGTGAAGGGCGTGTTCCTGGAGGAGTACTGGGGAAGGAAATACTCACTGCTACGCTGGAGCAGTGAAGATGAAGAAATATGTGTGATCTAAGTGAATTTTTACTTGCTTTAGATAGCTTGCCTTAGATATTTTACAGGACAAAGACGAACTAACGACAGCTATAGTTGAAATCCTTGTAAGTTAAGCTTTTTGGATAGTGAAGTAAGAAGTCTGTTTACACGTAGCATGAGCCAAATGACCTGATATTTTTCAAAATCGTCGTTTGGAGTAAAGTAAGTTCAGACAATATCATCATCTGACCCAGTGTTGAGATCAACAATGGTTCCGATAGATATCAACTTTTAATGCGCTAGGCAGAACGGTGGTATATCATCTTTGAAGGTAAGGTTCCTGAACGCGAAGGAGAACAAGCGTTCTCCGTAGTTCAGCCGGAAGAGATCCATTCGGCAAAAGGAAGGTTAGTGGCTAGCATTAGACTTCAGGCTTGTGTTTTCAGTTGTGTCACGTTTATTTGTAATTCTAATTTCAAGGCCCACCAAGTCCTCTTCTTAGTTCTAACTTCTTGGGCTAGTGTTGGAAGCGAAACCATCAATGTCACTTAATATGCAGTATTCATTAAAATTCCCCTTTTATAAATGCTTGATCGGTTGGATGCTCGCCTGGATAAAACTCGTCTATATACAATACTACATGAGGGCAATGGAGTTAAGTGAAACTTCGGATTTGAAATTAATTTATTTTGCATACACTGACTATAGGAAATTAAATAATGAATGGGTATTTGGAGAAAACCTGGGTAAAGGAATTGTGAACATAGACCTTCCGAACACACGGTATCCTCCGAATGTTTAGCTTGATAGGTTAAGTTTCTAACTGTAGCTCCCTAGTGAGATCAGACCCAAAAATCTTAGCGTAAAATCTATCCAGATCGATTAAAATTAATATGCTGAATTGTTTGGACAAAGAATCGGTGGGTACTTTTTAAATATGTTGCAATTTACTACCCAGTGACTGAACAGTTGTTTACTGCGTAAAGTTGTTAACAAAGCAAATGTGACTTTGATGCACTTCAAGGTGGAAGATCTACCTATCATAACTACTCAGGTTTACGTGTGAGTAGTAGTGGGCAATATTTACGGCCTCTGTTTTAAACAGCTACGTTGTAGGAAATACACCTTACCAGGATAATTCACTGTCAGCTTGTGGTACAAAAAAGGAGGTTAGGTGTGCGTCTCTAACCTTAACCAACCGTCTGAATGGTTCGTTTGCCCGGTGACGAAAAGTAATTGTCAATAGAAGTACCAGAGTTAGAAGAAAATATCTCTCTCTATAAAATACAATTCCGTAAGCTTTGGAGAAGGGAAACCTAGTTACTCCTGCTAAAGATATCCGAGCGATCTGCTTCTAGTGAAGTTGTAACTTTCATCTACCACTGATTACTAAATACTGGGCATGAAAGTATTATTTGTTGAACGTAATATTAAATGTGTGAATTTTGCTAAACAGGTGAATGACCTTACTTCCACCAGACAGATGCGCAAACGGTTGAGTCGTTTGAGAATGATGTTTGCTTTCCAAGTATAGTGTATCGTGTTGCCGGTGTCAGCTTTTAAAAATGAGCTGCGCTCTCCGTAACAAATCAATGAGTTTGCAGGGAGTTCTTTCGTAGCCTACTTGTACTACTCGGTTCAATGTGCTTCGGTTTTTTCATAAGTTGTGAAAAAGCCCTTGGTTCACTCAGCTTCTTGTAATCCATTGCTTTCAGCCTAAAGAGGGTTCTCACTCTTGATTTGGACCATGCTCTTGCTATGCGACGTGGATGAATGGGACAAATGATGGCTCCATTCGTATGCCAACTTTTGGGGATTGCATCGAGACATGTGGATCGGTTGGACAATATTAAGAATCACGGAAATTATGTAGGCCCACGACACTATCCACAAGTCAACCACTTTAGGCACAACACTTGACCAATGCACTTATACAGTGTACACACTGCTAGTTCTGGTGCATAGTTAACGTAGAACTGGGAGAAGTAATTGCTCGATGCTTAACTCGCATGCCGGTATCCGTAGTTTTCCATCCTTTTTCGGATTGGTTCATTCCGCCAGGTGTGGGCAACCGGTGCCTAGGCCACGATGGCACACTATTACAGGTGTGGTCATATGTTAGCGCGCGCACGCTCGTGCACGCAGACATGTGTGAAGCGCCTGACGCCAGGATGGGAATGCGGTTATGCCTCGAATGTCCGATTTTGTCACCCGGCCTTCATCCAGTGACTTCGATCACTTGGCTGATCAGCTGAGTGTACTACACATTAACCTTCACAGGCGTAATTAAAAAAGGAAAACAGTTTGTGGTTCTCAGTTCTGGTTTCGATTTTCACGCATCATGGTTGAGTTCGAGCTTCGCTTGATGCGGCTAGGATATTTTCAGCCCTGGGGATTTCATTTACGTGGTGGCTTATCTAGACCACTAGTCGTTGATAAGGTGAGTCTTGACAATTTTCCATTGATTTTCGCACTGGGACTTGTTTGTGGCCAACCTAAGATATTATCTACCAGTTACTAAATATAATTATATCACAATCAATACAAAATGGGGTTTAAATTGATGAGTATAACCAGAGTGACTTCTCAAATTGAGCTCTGATGTTGATGTTATTTTGTCAGCCTTTGCAAAATCGGGGGATCACGAACTTTCCCTCGCCTACAATGGCTCATTACATTATAATTACCCAGCATATTTCCCCGATCAAATAAAATTGGTAGAACATTGACTTAGACCGACACCTTGCTGTCGTTTTTATTGCGTTGAACGTTGTTGCGTCGCTAGCAGTAGTGCTCAATAAAAGTGCGTGAACTTGGTTTTTGAACTTCATTGACCACTTCAAATAGACTGGAACCAAAACACAGAGATGTGGGTTTTGATTTTGTGTTCGTCCACAGGGTTGTAAACTAAGGGATCGGGACCAGAATTACTACGCAGTTACCGGTCCGCAAGATGAAGTAAATATGAATCGAGAAGATTCCAGCTATTCATCCGAAAGGTCGGCATTGATACTTGCAGTGATTGTGTGTGGTTACACAAGGACAGCAACAAGTCTAAATACGGGTGTGCTTGTTGGACTCGTCCGCTATTACATACATCTACCTGTTTAACATTTGACAGATTTGGCAGTCCAGTCACTCATTTCATTACTCAGTGGATCGAGTAGTTTTAGACCGGTTGTGGTAAAAATTGCGCTTGGAAGAAACTCGGTAAAGAATGACTTTACGAACTTCAACCCCAAACAAAAAATACAAGAGACTGTTAATCCAGCCTTTTTATGAGCATTCCTGTTGAGCTTTTGTTTGGTATACTTAGGGTATTGCAACACGTTTTGACAACGATAAATAAAGAATTTAGATGTCAACTTATGCTTGCGAGGCTGGGTTATGCATCGACCACTGATTTTTCAGGTTATAGTTTGGACTTGGGAGATAACCCTTTGTATAGGAAAGACGAGAATGGCCATTAGTTGAAGACTACATCGCCCGACAAATAGTGGGTGACAAGCAGCGCGACTGACGTTCTTTTCCACTGGAGGTGGTTTTTTAGAAAGACGAAAAGGTAACACAATACTTCTCGAATTTTTAGCGGAGCTCACTTTCGCTTATATGAGGGAATATCGGTTAAACCCTCAAAATATTCCTATTGTATCGACAAATAAGGTTGTCTGTACAGTACATTTGATAACACCTGGGTGCGCTACATACTGCCGTCCGTATTAGAAAGCCCCCAGCGGAGGAGAGTAAGCAGTTTGCACTGATCCGCAAAATCAGATATGCGTTGTTGAAGTACTTTAGGCCTCTGTTGTAAAAAACCGCTAAATAAATGAACCTATTAGATTGCGTCGGCTCATCAGTGTGCTTTGTAGTCGACAGACGGATCAACTCGATACTTCTTTTAATTCAGTCGTGTGGCGAACCAAGGCATGTCAAAGAAGGCAAAACAAAGAAGCATTGAGATTATAGCCAGCTAACTTAGTTGTTTCCCTTTCGGAGGAGGTTCATGGGCCGGGGACAGCAATGATCAGCGATACTGACAAATATGAGATGACCATGAAACTCATTTGCGGATTCAGGCCAGTATCTTCAATGTGTACCTGTCCCTACAAACTTACCTCACATTCACAAGAAAATTTCTCGCTCCACCACAAACGCTGAGTAGAGATACCAGCCATTTAGTTTAATTCATTTGCAAACTATCTGTTTCTGATACGTTTACGAAAAGTACAGATGTTTGCGATAAGTTTCTCTCAGACAACTCATTTGTAAATGGGACTGTGGCGGACAGAACCAGCGCAAAAAAGGATGTGATCTGGGATTAATGCGGATGCCAATAAAAATTATGGCGATGATGAGGGTGGTGATGTAGTTTTTGATGATAACGGTGATGCTGGAGATGATGATTATGACGCAAATGAGGATGAGGTAACCTGGCAGCACTTGTCATTTGCCCATGTTTGGAGTTAGCTTGGGTTGTATCAGCAGAACTGATTAGATTTAAATTTGACTTTCAGCTGACGTAAAATCCTGTTATTATGATTAAACACCAATCTTGTGATAAAATAAATATAGTTGTTTGGGTGGACGCATTTTAATACCGCCCTCTTGCTGCTTATATGAAGACTGATGTCATTTATATCCCAATCAGCGCCCAAAACGTTGATACAGACCATACAATAAATGTACATTGATTGCTCTTTTTCAAGCATACATAGTCAGAAACCTTGTAATCCTTGACTTTGCACAAACCCCGCGAACAATTGTTCCATTCGTAATCATAAAATGTAGTAGATGGATTTTTTATTCCTCATCATTGCTCGTGTGTCCCAACGAGTTTCGAAGGTTGCCATCAATCGTCCTGCGTAAACGTCTGTCGGACGATGTTCAGTTCAAACTGGGATAGGTAGCAACTTACATAGGATCGAAACTGCCGTCTGTCAGTCACCACTGTTCCGCACTTTTTTTTCAAAAGTTCTCGTTTGTCAAAAAACAACCGAAGAAGACCAGACTGGTTGACCATCGCGACTCACGTGACTTTTTAGTGGTGAGGATAGTACATATGAAACGTCCATTTAGTAGGGATGGACGGATCTTATCCTGTCCAGCAGGTTTGTTTTAACTTTATCAGGGAATGTAGTCACGAGTTTTGGTTTCACTCCACCCCAAGGTTTCTACATGCACATATTGACTACTTAACAGCTTTGCAATATGTAGTCCACGTGACCTATGATGTGCTGGTTCAGGGATTCTGTTGTTAGTGGATGGATTTTAGAGGATGTAGGTGTTTTCAAGATTTTGCCCTTCCCACTGTTGTTTTTCTGTTCAAACCATTAGTTACTTCTCAAATTTCGTCGTAGATCCACAGTAACGAAGCCCCTGCTGTGAGCGCCGGTGCCAATATAATTAGAATAAGGAATCCAGTCCTTAAGATACGAAGTACGTCTCACCACCTGACTTACGTTGTGACCAGTTCGCGGGAGTCAAAAGCTCCTATTCAACGAAGGTCGACCATAGTCTGGCTAAGCCCACATACATCATAATTTAGTAGTAAAGCTGAGACCCATAGAAGCCCTTCATGGAAATTGTCGGGATTAAATTATTCAGGATAGGCTGACACTTAGAAAATGCCACAACTATTCCCATCGGCCCTTGTCACACTAGAGTGGCCTGTCATAATGCTGTTTCTTTAGGCTTTGTACATTTTTCGAGATAGAGAATCCTGTACCCAATGTAACATCATCAAGTACATTATTCCTACAGTGCATAGAAAGCCTTTTTAATCGCCTTTTACTTATGAATCTAGCTTACCTCTTTTCAGTAGCATGGTAGCTATCTTACCAACATCTATGTCGTTCAAAACACCATAAATAGCTCCTTCGGCTTTAGTCATCATCACTTTTCATTAGCATCACTTTTAAAAATAGGCACTACATGGAAGCATTAAGTTCACTTGGGTTGGCGCGTAATCATTGGAGTGTTTAGGTCATCTTCATGTAAACAGCGAAATCCGCTACAGACCTGCTTTTTTCAGTGTCCATAAATGTGACTGGTTCGTGTGCTGTATTGTGGTCTTTTTTCTGAGTGTGCAGCTCAGTCTGCACTAGGTCGTTGTCCTTAAAATGCAAAAGCACGATAGAAAAAGTGATCAGTAGCGCTTCACGATGGACTGTACGGAAATAGGTGATCAGCAGGACGGACAACAGCTGCTTTCTGGGTTGTTCAAGAAATGACGGTATAACGAGGGATATGGTGTGAAGAGGGCTGTTCCGGTCAAGACAAGAGTGAAATGACACTGGTGTGATCTGTGATAAGACCAAAATTAGAAGTAATCCAACAGCTGATAATCCGAAAAATTTGAAATAAAGACTGAACTTTGTGATGTTCCAGCTTTACGGCGGTGAGAGGTCTGCTGCTATCCACATGCTCGCTGGTTATTGTGATGTAGTAACAGAGTTGTCCGCCGGATAATCCAACTTGTTGGTTACTGAGCATTTTCCATTATTTGAAGGACTACTGATCGATGGAGATGCTCACAAATGCCCACCAGATAGGATCTTGGTCATGTTTTTCATGATTTGTTGTAATGTTATTGATCAAGCTGTTTGACCAACCGAAATTGAATTGCCGTTCGCTGAAAGTCAATCTTGTTCACTTATTGTCACACTATGTGGGGCTGGGCGAATAAAAAACTTCGGAATAATCCATCAGTGGTATGAATTGTTACCCAGTAGGCAAGAACTCATGCGTCAAATAAAGGGTCATATTTTGGGATAATTTCGGGTGAAGGTGAAGCTCTCAGACCCAATGTCAGTACATTTATGGTCTTTCAAGGCATTGTGCATGCTCAACGTTTTAGTATCAAATTGGAAGATCATTCCGGACATGCTTCAAATGTGACTTGTTCGGAGAGGCAATGATTAAACCGGTGCCTCTTTATTCTAGTCGCTTATGCAATGATGAAACTACGGGTGATTTCGCAAGAAGATGTCATACATAACTGCAAGAAATAAAGGACCACAGAATGATCAGACGCAGTCTTTTGAAATGCAGCATGATTGCGCAATATTCCTGGGTTTGTTGAATGGTGGCTCAGGCTAATTCTCAGACGGTGTTGAGACAATATATTTCCAAGAAATCCATCCATCTTCAATGGTGATGACATCTAAACCCACACAGAGAGATAAACTGCATTAATTTTAGAGGGTGGATAGGCGTGGGGGCACAGTGATCAGCCTGGAGGTTCAAGTTATTTACTTGTGAGTCTCACTCACCCCAACGATACTAATCAGTCGGTGATTGCCAGCTTGAGTGGACCATGTTTATAACTGGTTCACTCATTGTTGTTCTACATAAAGAATTCTTGTGCAGACCACTCAGTCAGTTCTGTTCAGGTACTGTCTTGAGGGTGACAACCTCATTCTAAATTTCTTTCAGACGAAAAGTAACAAATTTTGAACGAGGATATTGCAAAGCCAACTAGTACTCCACGAGGTGGCTCATACAGGGCATTATTCAGAGAGACACTCCGACTAACAGAATTCTTTCGATTTAAACAGGGCCTTTAGCACCATGTACAGACAAATCCTGACTCTGAAGAATCACCCCTGTTGTGGAGACATCACAATGAAAACTCCCTTGTCGCTTGTCCAGAATTACCAGTTGACTGCCAGACGAACAAGATCGTCATTGTCACTCATACTTCTATACCACTGAACTGTTTTGGACATGATTCATTCTAAGGTATAATTTCACACGGCAGTGCTTTGTAGCATACACCGTGTGCAAGTACGCACTAAGGGGTCTGAAACCAGAAAACCAGACTTAAGAGCGCCAGGCAATCTATTATCCAGAGGACTCCCAATAACTGCAACCATTGTGCTGGGCTGAAGTGCTTATCCCGGCTGACTTGTGACATCCACTCAAACTACTGGAACCCCATACATACGGGATAATGCAGCATTCAGTCTGCGCCAAAGCAGATGCGAACCCAACCGAGCACCCTGTACCTGGTATACAGCCGAGGGAGTAAAACCAGAGAGTAGACAGGACGAAGCAGTTCTAAAGTGACCACCACCGCACCCAAATAATGTCCTGTAATTTTCAAGTCAAGCGGATGCAGCTGACAAGTTGAGACTCACTCTATGTGCGAAAGGTGATTCACTGGCGCATATCACTCCTGAGACTTTCCGGAGACAAATATTCTAACTTACTGTTAGGTACTATACAGGTGGACCTGCATAACGATTGTCAAAGAAGGTTACATCAACAACAGATGTATGCTCGGCACTGCGGAATGGCCGAGGGAGGGGTAATGCGGTACATTTGCAGATATGCGCATACATAGTTTTATTATATTCAATAGCCTTCAAAATAATACGACGGAGTGTAATAGGATGCCGATGAAATCATTTCGCAATAGGGATCAACACAAAGAATAACCGATCAACACAAGTTGGTGAGATTTGGTGGTGAATCACTTCAGGCTTCTATAGACTTAGGTGAGGGTGCTTACCCGAGCGACAGTGATGGCTTCTCTGCACCGTCACTTCCTACAAGTGTTCCACTTTTTTGATATTTTTCTTGCCTGGCTAATTAGCGACAGAAGGGGATCAGGTGGTCCTTGTGCAGAATCATTGAGTGTTTCGACCGGTGTATATTTACTTCGGCTTAGTTGATAAATTTTACGAAATCTCAACAGGTACTGCAAGAACACTAGAGCATTTGCAAGTGTACAAGGTGTTGTGTACTGTTTTAAACAAGACTCTTCAAAAGGCAAGCAACCACTGTCGGGAGTACATTTGGGCGTTTCAAAAAGTTCCTCTCATAGGTATTTTTCCGAAGTGTAGAGTGTAGAGAGAGTGTAGAGAGAGAGGTAATGATCTTCGAAAGCTATGGATTATTACTCTGGATCAATGTTCATAAAGCAAGAAAGCAGCAGAATTCAAGCATTTTTGCCCCAGAACATCCAAAGCTGATTGGGACTCTCCAATCATAGTTGTGAGTTACGACTGAATCAGTTAGCTAACGAAATAATTCGCTTCTACTATCATTCTATAACTATTCCAGTGAAGTCCTAAGGAGTTTGCATAGAGTTTTATAAGTGACCTGTTCTATGGACAACTTCTACCTTACGATCGAGAATTGCTCCAGTAGACAGGATTTACCCCGTTGTCTACCGCACAGAACGGATCGATCTTCCGTAAAACAACTATTACTGTTAAGCATCTCATTTGTACTAATCCCATCTGCCCAAGCAAAAGCACGCTGAACAACCCAACTGTTGGGGGCGTCATATGGAGATGCTGCAAGCTGAAGGATTAAAAACGGACCATCTGGAATTATAACGGCTTGATGGCGCATGAATTCCTGCAGGAGCAATCAGGTTGTTATAGCATTGGGCCTTGAAATGCTTCCTTTTGGGATGAGAACCAGACAACTGAGTGCTTTGGTCAGAACCGATGATATGATTAGATAATTCCCTCCTAATTCACCATAAACCAGTGAATGCAGTACCAACAAAGAAGCGTGGAAATAGAGACTTTGAAATAAGAGCGAAGAAGAGCGAAATGGAGTGATGTGATATAAACAGTAGAACGAGTAGATATCTTGAAAATATTAGAATAATATTTTATGCCTTTTGTCAAAAAGCACTTCGGAATCTAACTCAGTAGTTGTACAGTTGTAAATGGAAGATTTGAAGCAGTTAAAAATTCTCACCTAAGGGATGGATGAAAATGAAAGGTTTTGTGCACTCCCATAGAGCCGACAAACTTGTATTCATTATGGGTGTTGTTTCTCGGTAAAAATGTTCTGACAGAACGCAAAAGACCAAACAGATCAATAGTGAAGCGGATTGCTGACGGGGCACAATGCATCCATCATTACAATCTGCGGCACCTCGGCCTCGTGCTACGCGTACCGAGTTATCGTCCTTCGAGGATTACGTTGCATTTCTTGCCGGGTTGAGCGTCGCGCCAACCAAGAATTAGGCAAAACATGTCAGACGGGAATGGAGATTGTCAGGATTTCTAATACTATCGGTTTTGTCCGTATTTCGGGACACGTTCGTTTGATATTTCCCGCGCTAAGCTTTTGCAATTGCAAAATATGTTCCCTTTCAGATTTCGTTATTTTTCATGTTGCCAGTTTTTATCCAGAATTATTGAGTAAATATTTGAGGGTGCTTGTATCCTGGAATTTTGTGGAAGGCTAGCATCTGATCATTACTTCTGTTTTTCACTTCAATTCATTACAAAACCTTAAATGACCAAGCGGTATAAATTTAGGGTAATTAGGCCACAGCGTTTACATGCTGGCGTTGTTGTTAGTGAGGATGGCGTTGATGTAGCTGCTGAAGTTACTGACTATTCAGTATGATTTCTCCGGACAAAGAAGCTATGAATTACACACTGTCATTGTTCATCGGTTTCACACAAAAGATAGGCAAATTTCTTACATGAGCCACCATTCTCCAGTTTGTCCGACAAGGGACAGAAATAACCTTTGGCCAGGCTCAGCGTCTAAGTGTAATATTTCCGTTTTTTCATGCATATTCTAGAGTTAAGCAAACCGCCTTCCGTCTTTGGTTCCGCCGAGACGAAAATTAATAGGGCAGAATCGATTTTTACACAACAAGTTTTGTTCACCCTAGCTTATAATAAGTTAAAACGCACTTACACACCGAAACACAAACGAATCATCAACATTAAGCACTATGATCTTCAGGTATTTCATTACACACAAAATTGCTGAAAACTGTTTGACAGCATACCACCAGGTTCACCCATCCTAGAACAATCGGAGAGGCATGATTCTATGATTCCTGAGTTGAGAGTCAACTATTGTTTGTAAGATCCTTAAACTTAATTTGCTGCGTTAGAACCGCCCGGTGTTTCAGTGGGCGGGATATTCGAGATATCTTGGTATATATTCTTGACAGCACACTACTCACAGGGTTTCTTGGACAGCTCACAGCTAATTCCGTTCTTAATAAGTCTCATCAGAAAGGCAATGTCTTTGAGCTCCCATCGAACATTATGGTGTCTTGGAATGGCAAGTCGTGCGCATCTGGCAAAATACACTCATTCGCAAAGTAAGCTAGTGTTAACACGAGAGTTGTGTCTTGCAACAAGAAAATATACACGAAAACATCGAGAATCTCGCCAACTTAAACATAGGTTGGCCTTTTTGCAGCTCATCCAGTTGAAGCCCATAAAAATGAAGGATTTATTTGAGTCTCTCGTTAACACCGGTGTAATTTGCAAACAATTGCATTTCACGAAAAGCATTATGATTTGCCATGATTCGTGTTAAATTAAAGCAAAAATTTTGTAAGGATATTTCAATAATTATTTATTATCACCTCATTGAAATTTATTATTATTGAAAATTAATCGGATTCGATCATAAAAACCTCGTTAAATTAAGTTCGGATGTAATACACTTAAGGACTATATTTGAAGCACTCGGCCCCGAGGGGAAAACTTAGCCACGTCTACATGCATACTGTGGTTGTCTCTTTCCCATATTTTACCCAAGCTAATCGCATGAGTCCGCCATAGGTCCGTGTTTTGCGCTTTTTCGAGTAAAGGTTACTATACAAGGAAAAGACTGCTATTTTCACCAATGTAAATAAAACAGTTGTGCCAGTAAATCTAGGTTGCAGCTAGGTTAAAGCTGCTTACCAGGTAGCCTCGTGATTCCTCAAGAGAGACACGTTTTCAAGTAGAAATGACCAGATGAACTGTGGTTATTGTGATTGGGTTGGTGACAATTGGTTACTTAGCCTTCAGATCTTAAGGTAACCAATGAATAGTACTTAATTAACTGAAAATGTTTAGAAGTTGTTGGGTGGTTGCCTGCGGGCAGTTTTTCCCCCGAAGCAGCAGATGATATTTTCAGATATGCAGTTTGCCTGATATCACGCAGTTGTGAAATATGCTGGATTCGCAGGACTCCTCAAAGCGCTATTTTACGGTGACTAAAGTTGGTCATAGCACCTATTAGTCTTTGACGGAACAGGCCCCCACGTTAAAAAATCCCAGACAAGAGCATGAAGTTTTTATGGCTGATTTGCCCACTGCACTTACGCAACAAAGAGGAATTTTCATGTTCTTTGAGGATGGCTATTAATAAAGGACAGCACCAACCAAGGGACGAAATTCCCCCACATAAGTTATTGGACAACAACATGTTAACGAATGGATTATTGGCCTAAACTCTTTGTAGAATCGTGGGTTCCTAAATTCACTTTGCCACAGTGGCAGGTTTCATTAGAAGCGCAGCAGAAAAAAAGCTGACGATCAAAATAAACAGACATTTGATTTGCAGAGTACTTTAGTTTATCCACTAATTTGTTTTTGGGTTTAAAGTTTGTCTCCCGGTCGATGATCCTAACGTGGGTTTAAACCATATACTTCCCACCATAGCTAACGCTCAATCCCTTGGTCTATTCGGAGCTCTCACTTTCACAGCTCACTGCAATCTTACCCGTTTCGCGCAGCTTAATGCTGGGAGCTTTCGGCTGATTTTGTGATTCAAACTAATGTTGATACTGATGCTTTTTACATAAATATTGTCAGAATGTGGTGCGGACTTGTTAGGACTGTGAAAGAGTATGTTATACTCCCAATGCTCTTCGTGTGTTGGCGTACTGGAAAACGTGTATTCGTCTACCACGGTTGCTCTTGAGGTTCTCCATCCACTCCTCGAAAACACTGTTTATCTCACACCTTCAGCGATCTGGGGTTTAACATGTCATTTATTAGCAACACATGCTGTGCACGTGACCTAGGCTGAAGAACACGAATACCGATGTGAATCAAGAGATTTCAATCATATCTGCGTTGGGAGGCGCAGTCATGTGTTGGTGTTGGGCAACCGAAACGCTAAAGCAAAACAAATCCTAATTACCACAATTTGGAAACGCAGAACTAGAAGTGAGCGAGTGTGCCAACGCTAGTATTTGGAGAGTTTTAGATAACGGCACCAGATGTTTTTCAGTTTAATCGACTGATAAATATTCGGCACTTATCTAGAGGAAACTTTTGGCAGACAATCAATAGGGAACATTACCATGCAACACACATATTGGGATGATAGCAAGCAGCGTACGCTTAGCGTGACAGGTTAACTTGGGAGATTCACTAGACGAACTGGTTCCGAAAAATTCCTCATATTTGTTGTTTCCGAATCAACCATTCACTCGGTGATATTTTTATGCTTTTGTATGCAAACGGTTCAGCTGCGTTTTGTTAGCAGGACATGAACATTCCCTCTTATGGTTTTCCCAAATTGACCTTCGTGAGAGGAAAGGTACCTACTCCCTAACACAGGCTGAAATACAGTTCTACTATTGAGTTTTAAAGGCTAGCAGATACGAATAGAAAGACTGTAGAGATGGCAAACGAAACGGTACTCACCGATTCCATTGTGGTCAGTGGTTCCCTTGTGAGTTACAGATGCTGTAACAACGTCTGTGGCAAACTTTTACGGTTGAAACAAGGGGTGTATTCTCTGATACATTGAGTTGCTCAGAAAGAAAACCGAAATTCTTACGAGTCGAGCTCTTATCTGGTATTGCGTGTTTTGTTGGTAAAACCTATCCGCTTTTTCTACCCACAATAGAAATTAGCCTTTCATTGAAGGTCCGGGGACGTTTTCAATACAGAATTCCAAGGCAATCAAACTTATTGAGGAAGCATGACCATATGGCTTGAAACTCTCATTGGATTTATTGTGCAATATAATGCGTTAAGATTCCTTTAAGGGGAGAAATCGCTGCTTAGTTAATTGAATTTGCTGATCTAATCTTTTCCCTCTTATGGTTTTCCCAAATTGACCTTCGTGAGAGGAAAGGTACCTACTCCCTAACACAGGCTGAAATACAGTTCTACTATTGAGTTTTAAAGGCTAGCAGATACGAATAGAAAGACTGTAGAGATGGCAAACGAAACGGTACTCACCGATTCCATTGTGGTCAGTGGTTCCCTTGTGAGTTACGGATGCTGTAACAACGTCTGTGGCAAACTTTTACGGTTGAAACAAGGGGTGTATTCTCTGATACATTGAGTTGCTCAGAAAGAAAACCGAAATTCTTACGAGTCGAGCTCTTATCTGGTATTGCGTGTTTTGTTGGTAAAACCTATCCGCTTTTTCTACCCACAATAGAAATTAGCCTTTCATTGAAGGTCCGGGGACGTTTTCAATACAGAATTCCAAGGCAATCAAACTTATTGAGGAAGCATGACCATATGGCTTGAAACTCTCATTGGATTTATTGTGCAATATAATGCGTTAAGATTCCTTTAAGGGGAGAAATCGCTGCTTAGTTAATTGAATTTACTGATCTAATCTTTAATATTTTTTAATAATTTTCGTCCCAAGCAAGCTCAGGATAAATGCAGATAGTTTCGTTGGGTTTACTTACACATACCTGAGAGACTAGCAAAAATGGTTCCCTCCGTGAATGTCTCTGAAAGAGGTTTGTTGGAAAAGTTGACGGCTTTAAATCGGACCGAAGTGCGATGAGGTTAGAACGTAAGAGGAAGCAGATCACTATAGCTCGGCTTTTTAACGAAAGCCTCCAAATTTCGACTATTTCGTATTTACTAGAGTAAGTTTCCCTGAAAACTCGCATTTTTGCCGGTCTTCTCGGAGTTTTGCCAGGTGCTAAAAAACCGTTTGTTTGTGACCTGGGGTGGTCCCTGAATATCATAAAGATTCATGTTCTTGCATTAGCGGATGTTTGTCACCGGTGTCTGTGAACCCTAAAGTAGAGCAATACCACCGGACTAAATGAGATTTTGCACCCTTCACTCACAAAAATCTTCACTTTCACCGCATACAAAGAGGCTGTGATGCGGCTCGGTATTTAGAAGTCAGCTCCACCGGTGAAGAAATTCTTTCGTCGAAGATGCACTTCAGCATGTCGATGCAATAATAGTGTATAAACATTTCAGTGCACTGAATATGGTCCGTTTTGTGACGCAATCCTACAGACGCCTTGTGTTATGAAAAACGGCGTTTAGTCCCGTTGCACGTGAAATAATCAGGTTTCTGCTTCATGAAATTTCGATCGATTGACATCACGTGATATGGACTGACAAGGTCGATTACTGACGGATAAGGGATTTCGTACGGGATAAATTGCGATCTAAAACTGTTTGTGTTGTCAATCTGAATTTTGTTGCACTTCAATTATGGAATCTACGTTGGGTGGAATAAACTTGCGTAAAACTACACTTTATGTTTATTTAATCCACAGGTTTTTTTAGTGTGGTGTAGATAAACAAGTATTTGGTATGTTGTTCTGTTTATTCTAAGCAGTCCCCAGGTGTTGCGCAATTGAAGTACGTGTTGAAAAACGGCAAAATGAGACATACTTCGCACCCCTAAGGAGATCCGTAACAAAACGCCGGACATTCATATGAGAGACCATTTGAGGGTCTGACTTAATTATGAGGCGTCACTATGACTGGACTGGCAAAATCTTTAGCTCCTGTTCAAGTAGAAAGTTTGGCGTTCGACACTCATTCAGACTGTATCCAATCGCTGTAAGCAACGAAAACATTTCAAGTGAAGTAAAATGGTCCAAAAACGAAACTACTCACAAGGTTGCTGAAAACTCCCCAACAGGCCACTACCGGTTCCACCTTTCTTGAAGCTCATCAGGTAGCCAAAGTCCCCGAGTTTCCGTCAACCTTATGCTTTATTTGAAAAAAAATTGTTTAAGTTGATAAGCCTTACTCAACGACAGACTAATGTAAGGTTCAAATAATAGGCTGCAAATCAAATGGAAAATTTTTGGGACCGATTTGGAAGTCATCGTTTCAGAGAGGTTTGGTGTTGGTGCATTTGAAGGATCGGCTTCCGGTTGATAGTTTTAGGGGCTGTGTGTACAAAACAAAATGTAACGGCAGTACGAATGTTTATATAGGTCAGACAGCCAGGGAATTGCACATAAGAATCGGTTAGCATAAGCGTTCCGAGAAACGCAGATGAATAGTCGAAGTTGCAGCAATGGCAGGGCATGCTCTAGACACTAGGCGTAGGATAGATTTAGAAAATGTGGACATCCTGAGACGGGGTTTAAGATTCACATCACTGTGACTGGTGGCCTAGGCGGTGGAAATCGCCAAGCATCCCAGCGTAAATAGAATAGAGGAGGTAGAACTTGCAAACGTGTGGAGAGCTATCTTAGATCAGCCGGGATGACACGAAGCGGTGTACAGTTATCGGTGAAATGGTCTGGGTCCAAAAGTACAACATCCAAGTAGAGTTAGATCCAATTAACCACCCTCACCTCCATTCCCAAAGCAATTATCCCGGAACCCTTAAACGAACACAGGTGAACAAAATCTGTAGACGACCCCAAGAGAAATTTTCCATTAAGGTATCCTAGATTGAAAAAGCAAGGACGAAAAATCCGGGTTTATCATGAAGACAAATCCTCCCCCTAACCAATCTATCATAGATGTTAGTCATCCCCAATAACTACAGGGACATCAGACTGAACACCCAGCACTGATCACGTCACTAATCATAAGAAATCTCACGGATTGGTTCCCTGACTGCCTTAAAACCCAATCAACCTACTTACTTACTCACTTGGCCTGACTAAGCTTTTGTGTCAAAAGCGAAACGTTTCCCAGCAACATATCCACCGATTGTTTACCATACCCCTCTGAAATCCACCGAGTGTTCACCAAAACTCTCTGAAATAGAGTGCAAAGTTCTCTCTCTCTTGATTAGGCTTGAGATGTTAAAGCTCAGCTATTTATGCGTATGCCCTCTCTGGATAGGCTACATGGGAGTTGAATAAATGACACCTCTATCGCGCCAGTGTAGATGTGAGTAAAAGCTTCAAGAGACATATAAATAAATAAACAAATAAATAAATAGATAAATAAATAAATAAATAAATACTCGTTGTTGATGAGCAGGTTCCTCGAAATCTAAAGACATGTATCCCACTTCCTGAAAGGCACATGCTATCACATAAATTGACACAAAATAGACCATTTTGTTCCGCTTAATTTAAGATTCTGCTTAGAATTTTTAATAAATCCCATCCCAGGATTCCACAACAAACCATTCTTTGTCTAGTGGAATCAAGAAATGAAACCAATCCTCATAGCTGCTATTGAAACCTGCTGATTAATGAATCATTTCCCAGAGCTGACCGCTCTTGGTCTGTTGTGACAGGTGGTTCGAGAAGATGGGGGCGTTAAAATACGCCCGAAATACATTCCAACGTAGTAGGTACAAGTTACTGCTTCTAAAAAACATCTGCCCAATACGGGATACTTCGTTCCAACAATCAGGCCTCTTTCCAAGAAGACCTGTTTGTCAGAAAAATCAGATTTGATTGGTCTTACCAACGCGGCAAACTACATTTTCCATCACTTTTCTTAGAAGAAAAAATCCCACTGACTAGTGGGTTTTTGAGAAAGTTTAGCCCCAGCTGTAAGGTGCATCCGAAGAATCGATGCAGGGCACCCTCAGCGAAGGTTCATTAGTGTTGTGTGGAAGTTTCTAATCTGAAAACAAAACCACAGACATAGCCAGCATGAGTCATATTCACTGAATGGCACAAAGCTTTTACCAGAAGCACTTTAGGACAAGTGCTATCCCAGATTACGGAGAAGTTAATGTAACCGTATAGAGATGTTTGATGACATCGGTGTGGGAGTTAGTTCCCAGCAGCATTTAAAACCTGACAAGACACTGCGAAAGCATCGAATACTTGTAGACTGCAATGCACATATTAGAATTTACGTTCAACAGTTGTCCACGTGATAACTCTGATATATCCCCTCATCAGGGCCCATCAGCGGTGCATTTCCTAGCGTTACCGAGGTTTGAACTCCGGACTTCGGCGACCGTGTTACCTTTATTCCACCAGTGTACGCTAGGCGCACATGAATTATCACGTCAGCTTTAATAAGAGCGAAATACGACTCCAGTGTTTCCCTCCTCTTAATGTGAACTCGCCGGAATAATTGCAGCAGAACAGAAGACTTTTTCGAACGAGAGTGATGTGAAAGTCAGCCCCACAGCTAACCCCCTTAGAAGTGAATTGTGCAACATGTTCAGTATGACCACTACCTCCTTGTTGTTGCTGCTGTAACGATCAATATTTGGGCCATGTTAGCGCATGTTGCTATATAATAAATGGGTTGCCTAAATTTATTCATGTTATATGGGACGGAGTCGGTGAGCATCGATGCTCTGATGCTACTCCAGCAGTCTCTCCTTGGTGTGTAAACATTCAGACTGAGGTTTGTTGAAGACAGTAGTTCTCCAGAGAATGTAAAATGATTTGGTTTTAGATTACGCTCAAGGTTAGATTCAAACGGAAATTTTTGCCCGGCAGTATTTGCGAAACAGTAGCTCTGTGAACGAAAAGTTCAGTCGTTCCCCTTGGCGATGAGTTTTATGGTCGATAACAATGTTCTTTGTCTGGAGTGGGTTGTTGCTCTGATGATTTTCCAAGAAATAACGCCAGAACCACTTGAAAACCTCTTGAGCTTTGGTGTTGAATTGCGCATGTGTAATACGTCCATTATGACTTGACTGCATGATCGCTAACACGTTCAGAACCCGCCAATTGAAACCAAATGGGCCATCGCTTGTGAGCGTGATAATAAAGATATGGTATTGGTTACTAGTGAACGTAGTTGGTAAAATGATCGCATTTGGAATAGAGCAAACTTTGGGTTGGCAACTATAGCCGACAATTTTCCCAACTTTATTTGTTTGAAAGTAACTGGGTTGCAATTAATGTGCATTGGATAAAAGGTCGGTTCATCAGTGTATTTTTGAATGTTTATTTCAATAGCCTTATTTTAACATGAATTAATACATCGAGTAAATCTGTCCCACATTACGGTGGAACAACGTATATAGCAGACAGTCATCCTCGATGACGTTTTGGATGGTGGAACTGTATAAGGTTAGAGGGAGTATTTACGTAACCCAACTTAAATACCACGTTTTACACCGCATATTCTACCGCTTAAACTGCTTTCGTGCGAATCCTTAAACAGTGTCCCTCCTATAACCGTATTTTGTAACTTGAACGACCTTGCCCACCAAATGAATCCAGTGCTCCCGGAATCAGTTGTGACATGAGGCTGTGTCACACTTACAAAACATTTGTAAGGCTCAGGCCCCTATATACTATTTTTATGTAGGGACAAATAGTGGTTTGATGGCTTCCATAAGTGATGTGCTGGTCAAGAGTGTTTGGACATCCATGCCCGATCTCCTTAAGCGGAGCATAATGTGGTCCTACGAAATAGCCGCTGATGTCAACGTTAACCTGAGTGAATACTATTGGTGGACAGGTCAACAGGGGCCTGTTGAACAGGATGGCGTAAATCAGATCACCAGTGCACCAGCTTAATCGGTTTTTTACTCCAAATTGCATCGGGCAACCGCAATCCTACCACAAAAGTGCCATAAGAATGCTTTCGAAAAAGTATCCAAATATCGCGTCTTTATTCGGCAACGGTTAGTCAGTAGTCGGATGGCCACTGGTAGTATTCCCTAATACGGTAGTATAGCCGAGCAAATAGTGCTTAGAAGTGGGTGCTAGATTACTTTGAGTAAACCACTGGCTCTTTTGTGATCCGCGAGTTCACTTTCGCGCAGACATGTGTACCCACAAATCGCCTAAGCTCACCATTAGTGATGGGAGCATTTGTTGAAACACCAGTTGATTCATTGCGCTGTGCTATAATAACGCAACCAAGTTCCTAATTCCAGCACATCCTGCCGATGATGTTGCAGTTCAAGTCATCGAAAATACCGAGTTCTCTGCCCAAGACTTTGACGAAAATAACGACTCAGCAATAAATCACCCTGATACGCCATAGCAAACAGACTACTGAGCAGATTAAGTCAAAACTGGAGACCAGGAGACTGAATAACATGAGACGATAGTTGGCAGTTCAGGTGGCCTATTCCATGCCCCCAAAGCTATTGCCAACAGAAAACCTTTAAAATGAAGAAAAGAGCGGTAATTGTGCCACCGTGCATGTAACTTAAATAGCATGTCATGTGTTCATGCAGTATAGGTAAAAAAGGCCACACTATGGTCTTTGTTGACATTATAAACTAATATTTTGAACCACCGATTCTCTAAACCGGCGTTTCATGCAGGAAAAGAATTTTCACTTAAATTTTCGTCCGGTGGGCTTGTTCAACAGTAATAACTTTCATTTAGGCAAAGTTTTAATTGCAACAGAGGGCTATTGTATTCGTTAGCGTATGGCTCCTTGTAATGCCTCTCAAGTCCCCCGCTTCTAGGCGCCCGAAATTCCAGGCTGCGTAGGTTTTTGAAATATATTCAACTGATTATAGTATATTTACACACGTTAATAAGAGGTTGTTCGATAGATCATATTATGACCCTTAGAGTATCCGAAGTTTGCCTGGGCATTTCGTAGGCCAATTAGTGGAATAATTTTGCCAGAACACAATTCCATAGTGCGAATCAAGTTGATATTTTCTGAAAATGGTTCTTTATTCACAGGGAAAAGTTCGGTTTCACACAGTGAGATCCCGAAACGGTTGATTGTGGATATTAAAAGAACAATGTAAATGCATGCTGGCAGTATTTCCGTGCTACCTTCAGGAGTTCCTTCGACATCTGACAGTTGTACATGCACTGATTTCTGTCTTGACAAAATTTGGCTTATTCCGCAATGCGATGATACTCAGCCGCCAAGAGAATGGGACACGGGCCATTGTGATTCGTTTTCATTGCAAACTACTCATGAGTAGCATTCACGTAGTTGAATTTTTCCTGATTTGATGGATCGTGATTGCCTGTCGATTTTTCCTCGTTAAACGACTGGTTTCGGAAGACTATTTTTTTAATCATGTGATCAGTTCTTCACTGTTGACTAATCATTTACGACTGAATTCTTCCCAGTTCTCATTGGTATGTCAAAGAATATCGGTATAGCAATCCCACTGATACTTGCTTTTTGGTCATATGGCAGACACAGCACCCATGAACGATAACAGATTTCCGAGACGATAAAATACAACAAGATTTAAACACCATTCACTAGAGCACACTGGAATGTTCAAGCTCAACAAACGGTATAGATGAGATGAATGCATCTGGCCACATGTATGCCACGCTGTTGACCGAGTAATTGGAGTGGAAATTATCCGCGTATTTGAGGCCTAACGCACCATGGATGGGGGGCGGGTAAAAGCTGAAGCATTGTCATTTGCTCATTGCGGGGAACTGCAGCATCCAAGAGACCACGAAGTCCTATAGCTTTAACAAAGCTTTCTTTAGAACACAACTATGGTAGCGTGTGTAGACTTTGTGCCCGTATATAGCCAAGGGCACTGGAAAGGGTGCAATATTCAGTGGTCAAACGAAATGAAATGATTCTCCTATCACATCCCCGAAGGGAGCATGCCTATACTATCTGACAAGACGCAGTTTGAGGAGATCTCGGGGCAACATGTAAGATATACAAAGGATTCCCTAGAAAGTGAACTGATATCTCTCATCTCCTCAAAACAAGAGGCCGTAAGATGAGCCTTGAAAAATTGAGCAGAATTCCGTCTGTGGTCGTATATTTCTCCACCTGATTAGTGAGTTTTTGTAATGAATCAGTACATATGTTGGTGGCACGTGAATCAGTTGCGAGTTTCAAACTTATGTACAATGAGCAAGTTTATGTTCGCAGAACTGCTGTGCTCAAACGTTTCCAAGTAATGTACTGACCGCCCCTGGGTTGTCTCTATCCGACAATAGGCAGGGCAGAGAGGGCTGTACGAGGTGAACGGTCTAACTGGTGTATTTTGACCAGCTGGTCTATCCAGTGTGGATGAACTCTCTCGAAAATGATCTGACGTGCTTTGGCATTACTGGTCTGGTGTTCCCTCCAGAATCCCGCAATCCTCCTGAGGAATCTATGGTCAAACACATAGGGAATTCACTGATCTACATGTTTAAATTTAAAACAAAGTGTAGTGCAATGCATTTCAGATGTCATGGGTGATCTTCAGGGAATTCTGTTTTCACTCATTTGGGAGCGCCTAGTTCAATTACGCCGATTTAACTTTGGCCTTTCCCAATTACAGCGCATTGAACCTAATTTGTTCATTCAAGTAGAATGAGAAGGACTCGGCACTAAAAAATCATCAAAAAACATAATAGTGGGGACTGATTTAATTGAATTTGTACTCTACAGTTCGTCATATGTTGTCGGTAGACTGCCCTGGTGACAGCAGCCGCGGAAATACAGCGGCAAAATCATGAGGACAAGGAGTTTATAATTTGTCTACTAATGAGTAGTATAGATAAAAACTATTCTTCACAAAAGATTCAAAATCCCGGACTTTTGCCAATTCATTTGTAGATATAGGGAAATTTCAAAAGCCAAGCGAATTAATATTCTGGCTCTACTGCCTGGTTAACGTGGATGGACAAACGGTTAGTCACTCAATGATGCGTGGAAAAATTGTCGTCTAATTTTTTGCGGTAACCTACGACCAAGCAGCCCTGAAAACCATTCAGACCTAACGCTCAGTTAAAGCATGTCCGTAAGATGCCTGGAAGGTTCAGTTTTCCGAAACCGAACAGCAACCAACGACAACGACTGCCACACGCTTCAGCTGGAAAGAGAAAATCCAGGAGACACCCGGGTTCGAACCGGGGACCTCTCGATCTGCAGCCGAATGCTCTACCACTGAGCTATGCCTCCGACAGTGGGGGCGAATATCATGCAATATGATGATAGTCGTTCACACTCCAATGCAGTGGTGGCGTTCGAATGGTCATGTATGGTCACGAGGCAATTGAAATCCGCATGTACGCCAGCTAAAATGGCAATCCGTACTTGCCTGGCCTAATCACCCAGTGTCTTATAATCACCAAATTCAGTTTTTTATATTAGGAAATAAGACTGCGTTCTACTGCTAGCTTGTCATAATTTCACAGTTTATAAGATAAGCTTGAACGGCCTCTGGGACCATAGGGCAGTAGGGTGACACCCCGCTGTGGTGATGTTCAGAAAACATATTGGACTACGTATTGGGTACAAAACTGAGAAGATGAGACAGAATTTTCACGACTAGTAAGCATGACACGCCGACTCATTTCCAAAGTGCAGAAACAGCATCTGGTTATTAGCTTGACGTTGCGCAGTACCTGAGGAAGTGGTTTATGCAATATTTCTTGAGTAACAGTAAGTTTGTGGTTAAGAGCTCGGGACAAATAGTCAAGTTACACAGCTGTACTCAGAACAGTATAAATTTTGTGTCCTGCTTCCATGAGTATTTCAGGGGAGAATCAGTATGCTACCCATGAATTGGGAAAGGTACTTGAGAAGGTCAATTTGCAGTGTGACACAATGTCAAACGGGGGCAGCAATTCTGTCCTTGGAAACACTCAACCCAGTTGGGCCTACCTTCACTTGTGACAGGAGTTTGTCATTAGGATTTATGAAATTACTCTTATTCCATCTACTTACCATAATAACCGTGATAATTTCGCGGATACTGTGGTTCCCTAGTATGGTTCGCCTCTGGGATCCGGTCAGAGAATTCCCTATTCTCAAGGTAGATTAAATCGATTCAAATGTTCAACTTTTTGTACATTATACTCTGCATATCTGTATACATTACATATGTGGTACACGTAACATACCATGTGGCGCACACAATAGGCACTGAAACACCGTATGTTAGCAGGAGCATCAGTGCCAAACTCTGATTATCCTTTACGGCTCAAGCTTGAGACTTCGGTTTTCGGGTCTTCTAATCAACCAAACGAGTTTTCTTTAGGTCCTGAGAGGAACGATTACCATAATTCCTATTGCGTTGATCACCTAGCTCGGTTGCCGGTTACAAGACGTAGCCTCCATCACGCCTTATAAACAATATGCAGTTAATCGGGAATTTAGCTGGGATTCATAAAGTAACACTTCATTGCCTCCGATAAAGAAACTGTTCTGTTCTTTTGGATTTAAGTTGAAGAGTAAGTTAGCATTCGCAATAGGTGGTCCCGTAAATGGGGCCACTTGATATTGATGCATTTCTGATCGAGTTTTGCTTCTATTTTTCGTATATTAATCTCAAGGGAAAAACTTTGTATATTAGAAGGTTGGCGATGTGATTCGCTACGTGACTGCAGGATTGGCTCTGTCAATTCCAAACGGAGTTACGGATTCCTGGATTCGAATTTGTTCCAGCATTCGCGGACCAACCGCTTTCTCATACCTATATATATATATATATATATATGTATATATACCGTCATATTACTTTGCATGATTGTGAGTGCGAAATTCTAAAACATTAAATTTAGAGTTCTAAACTGAAATTTTACTTATGTTGTCAGTAGTTCTGCTTATATATACAGCATCCACCTCTGTGGGCACCACTTTTCTTCACGGATGTTAAGTTCCAGTTTCACAGGTTGCACCCAAATCACCCAAGCGGTTCGGGTGAGTCAAAATCTGGATCGTCAAACACGACTGAAGCATTCTCTCTTTCATCTTTTGTGGTGAAGATGATGTGTGATTCCATTATGAACATATTATTTTGCTATCGAACAAGTACGAACTAAACACTATCTCTAACTTAGGCCGCCACAGCACTGTCAGCAAAGTTTGGTTCGTTCTCGCTTAAGGTATCAAAAGAACAAACTGTTTCATCAAAAGCGGCAAGTAGTCGACCACATTAGACTTACCTTGCTGGTAGCTTCAACAGAATTCGGGATTTTGGTGGAGGTTTCGCCTCGTAAGTGGAGCCGGTCTATGCTGAAAAGTCCAGCAGCACGGTGCAGCTGATTCCTCCATTTTTTGGAATAAATAGAACTGAGCTTCAGTTGAATCTCCGGGATCGTCAAAGCCAGCGAGTTCACGGGCGGCAACAAAGGCCTGGGTCTGCAGGCTACCTCCAGCCGTAGCAACTAGTGTAGGTAGAAGAAATCATGTTTATGCTTTTTTAAGCTTGTGACATGTGTGATCTACCTTGCAAAAAGTTTACCCGTCGCACTGATGTCTGGCACGGGGCGGCTTAGCATCGACTTCCCATTTTCAAGAGGGGTCCTAAGCCGTCTGTTTGAAAAAGGGGTTGGATCCTGGGCTGGTCCATTAGATTCTCCAGATAACAGATTTTGATCATAGAAATTTTCAGTTCGCATGTGCAGTATACTTATGTGACAAACTTTAGACACAGTGCGGCTGACAAAACTGACCAGAAGCACCCTCGGTAGTGTCCGAAGACGAATTTAGAATTAATTTTATTTACAATGCTTCAACTACTTAAATTATGACTGCAATAAGAAAGGGTTATTTGACAAGATATACTGCAGTCCGACTGATCAGAATAATAATGGGTTACCTGAGGGTTGGTAAAGGTTTCGAACACCCATATAATCATGTGTGATTTGTATAGCGTGGCGGTCCATCAAAACCTAGGCAGTGGAGAGTATAAAAAGGATGTCCACTCCTGCAAACGCACAACCTAAGTGCCGTACATTTATCCGAAACCGTTTGTACGGTAGTCGGACTACGGGAGTAATATGGATTACGAATATATGATAGCCAAGTAGCCTTCCGATTTGGTCTCAGATGAGGTACACTTTGGGACTTCAGTGCATATTCAGGCATTCTCGAGTCAAAAGCGCAGCAGGCATCAGACAGACAACTACCTGAATGTACACTTCATAGACCGTGTTCAAATACCAGCACTCTTTTGATTGGTGGAAGATACTGCTCGAGAAAGAACTTCTTCAGTGATTTGCTATTTCCAGCCTAGTAACTGTTCGGACGATTAAACCTGTTAGATTGTCGGGTAAAACGGCACAACCGAAAACTCCACATTCCAATGTAACTTATCTCGATTCATTTATTTCGTTTAGTTCAAGAATTGTTCAGGGTGCTATTGAAACGGTAAGTTCTTCGGTTTCAAAAACCAAAAGTTTAATGCGTGATAGAGATGAAAGTACGGCGAGGGTCACACTTAAAGCTCAAACTAGATAGATCAAACAACAGTCGAGTTAAAGGGCAGAAAGATGTGTAGCAGACTCTAGCATTCTCTGCAAAACCGGTCCTCAATCCTGATCGTGCGCTTCAAATCGGGACGACGTTAAAAAAATCAAAATGCAGAGGGTGAAATGGGTAAGGTTTCAAGCGAACAGTTGTTACACATTTTCAATGCAAAAAAAGAACTCAAGAAGATAGAAACGTAAGATAAATTCCGCTGTATCAAGGAACTGAGAAGACCTTCAAATTACCCAAATTGGGGTTTAACTCCAGCTCGTAAGAACGCGGCTTTATGAGGAAAACTGTGGTTTTGGTTTGCTCATCATACTGCCATAAAACAAAAAACATTAGTTTAGTTGCCATGCTAAGGCCATCAAGATCAATTAAATGGAAAAATTCAGTGAACATGCTAGTCATCGATTGACCTTTAAAGGGAGCATGGATGGGTATGAGCCGTTAAGATGCTTGTGGCCGTGCCATTCGGTGCATCAGAAGGTTGAATCTCCGTGCAAACTGATTTCGTGCGGACAGCCCGGGATTACTTAGTCTAATGCAGATTACCTCAGCAAGACTTGGCAATTATATTCTCGTGGACTCTGAAGGCGTAGGAAAAACACGGCAGGTGTTTATAATCCACTTTGCGGTTTTGAATATAACTGTGTTTGCTGTGTGTACTTCATCGGGGTAAGGCCCAAGAGTCACTTCCGATATATATCTATTATTTTAGCCAGTTTATAATGCTTGACAAGTCCAAAAAAATACATAGCATCTATGGGATAAAATTGAATTAGAGAACCACAAGTTCTTTCGTGTTGTAAATCGCACTGCCACCTTCGAATGGGAAAATGCACATACACATACACGGAGTAAACCTTCGCTTCTCGTTCAGTCGCACCATTTTTCCTTTACAAAACGAAGTTGGTAACAGTGCCACGAAATGCCTTCAATGGATGTATTGCAGATAGAATAAATTTTCCATTGTCCCATAAACTGATTATTAAATCAATCCATCCTGTATTTGAGTCCATGAAGTTCCTTTGCTTGTCACATACAGACTCATTAATGTACGTGTGATGTGAAGAAATTTCGCTGGCACGTAGATCGAGTATTCGGTAGCGTTAAAAGGCTCAAAATTTTCGTTTACTCTCATTTCCATAGTCTACAAGATTGCTACTGTTTGATCAGTTTGCTGTTGTTCAGTTCACCGAGCTTCGCAACCTGCTTGAATGGTAACAAAGAGAAAATTAGTTACTTACAAAATAGAAAGTAGTCAGGTTTCTTGATAGCCTAAGGAGGTTCGAAAATTCCGATCGATATTTTGTTTTGTAAATACAGTCGGTTTATGTCTAAAAGCAACGAACACCGTACAGCTGTTTCGGCTATATTTGAAATCATCAGCATAGCGATTTTTTCGGACACCTGGGAATGTTTCAGTCAATATCTACCGGTTGATAGCTAACGACCATGCCATTCGACTAGGCTTGCTGAACAGTTTGGGCTATCATATTGTTTGACAGAATTTTGGACATACAAGCCCTCATAGGGCAGTTTCATGAGTATGTCTCGAATGTCTAGGACGGTGTCGCGATTTCGTACATCCTATGTGGCACGTTGAAAAGTCCCGGATCTTCGTAAGCAGTCAGAATTTACTTCACCCTAGCTGGGTCAGTGTTTTTGTACAAGTCTCCCCCTAAAATACCTCAGTATGCATACGTTGTAGTTTTCCATTTGTGCCCGAGTTTCACAAAACAACCCACAAGTTCTACTGTTGTGGGTAGGCCTTTATGTGTTTAACTTAATAAAGGGGACCTGGACACTAAGTTTAATCGTTTCCGGTCCGCAAACTTTGCATCGCTTTACACAGTCTCATTGATTTCCTGAATGCATTAACTGGAGTTATCATTTCCTCCAACGACCACAATTACTTCTTGGGCAGCAGATATTTTGCATCGCTTTACACAGTCTCATTGATTTCCTGAATGCATTAACTGGAGTTATCATTTCCTCCAACGACCACAATTACTTCTTGGGCAGCAGATATGCGCGCACAGGGTTCATACCAACAGGGGCAGTGTTAACCGTCGTTAAATGAGGAAAACAAGGCCAAGGAAAATTATTAGTAGTATTTATAGCATGCTGCTTCGCACTCGCCTTAGAGTCGTGATTAAGTGAATACGTCTCGAAGTTATCGGTTAGGCACATGCTACTGCGCAGTCCCTAGTCTGAGTGCTGGCGCCTGCAAGATAAATGACACGCTTAGCTTTTAAAGCAGCTGGTGGGACTGGTCAGATTTATTCATCATGCATATCCGAGCCTCGGATCACCCGTTGTTTCTCACACGGTCGTCTAGGAACATCCTACCATTTACTTCTTACAAGGTTACAGTGAGCCTCAAGTGATGATACGTAAGACGAATGATGAAATCGCACAAATGGACAGCTATTCCTCTACCTTTTTCTTTTCAACTGCCCCGGGGCGCTCTGTCAGCATCTAAGATATCGTACTATGCGAAGCGTTTCCAAAGACTGAGAATTCTGTTTGCATTATTGGGTGTTACGGCTTCCTTGGTCCTTGTATTCTTCCACCTCTCCGTCACGAGAATCTTTTATTCCTTCGCACAAACAAACATTGCTAGCTTCTTTTTGTCCAATCCTGAAACATAGACAAATATGGGCTCATTCTATCCAGATTCTATTTAGAGGTCAGGGTCAATTTCTGCCATCTCCTTTATCATTTATGTATTGCTTTGAGCATTGTCCCACTTCTAGGCGATCTTTCTGTCCCCAGCATTACGTGAAATAAATCCCGTTTTTTAAAGGCGCTTACCAGATCTGATTTCCATGTTTGCCGAGTTAATTGCCATTGCATACGCTTGACACGCAACCAATCTTTACCAAGTTTGTTTTCTGTGGGCCTGAATGAAAATTCATGTGGAATTTGTTGAAACTTGCATTTGAAGCACCTTGCTCCATGGAGTGGGCAATGAAAGTGCTATTATCAGGCAAGTATGTCGAGAGCACCCTGGAAAATTCATCTTGAACTTCGTGCAGTAAAGTACCATCAAGGAGTACGAGCTTCGTCTTTTTTGAATAATCACCTTGAAGTTTACATCTAATGGTCAACTCCGGTGCATAGAAGTTATCCAAGCATATTATAAATACTCGCATGCGCAGGAAGGATGTGTTAGATCAGCACACATGAGACGTTTTTTATTTAAGCTTGCCCATTAAGGGAGGTTTGCTTTTCCCCTACCACTCCTACGCAGGAGGAAGTTGATGTTTGCGTACCCTAATTCTGCTGACTTCCTCACAATCTGTTTCCAACATTTTACGCGACAAAATAGAAAATTACACCGTGGTTCCATCAGCGTTCAATATTTTACCTTGGTCCAATCTAACTGGGATAAATTTGTGAATTTCATCTATATCATTTTAAAGGACGTTCTTTCCATCTCCGCACATGTGACTAAAATTTCTGTAGCAACATCGACGGTAAACAATAAAATTGTAGATACCTGAGCCATACCTCATCCTCCAAAATAAAAAAAACTTTGCGATAACCGGAAGGTTGCAACTCCCATGTTTCATGCAATTATCACAGATCATATCCACGATAGATTATGACTGAGATATTAAAGGGAATCTCTTCTATCCTCTGAAATCATTGAAAGGTGGCGCAGCTGATCCTTCAGAAATTTTGGCTCATTCTTATGTGGGATGTACTCAACGGTGGGTCACTTTCAATGTGTTACTAAAGCATTTCCTCAAAGGATATGGCGTTCTAAATAGTTATCTGACCTACGTTTGGAGGAGGTTCCACAGACGTTTGAGTAGTTCCTGGATGAAATAGCCTCCGTAGAATTGTTACCCTTTGGAACGTCACTCATTTTCACATGTGGTATTCCCACGTTAGTGTTAGGAGTCAAAACGTCGAATGGAAGGCTGATCGCCTGACTGGGTCGTAGTAGGGTTTGTCTGATCCAATTAGGGACACCCCCGCTGCGACTTGCCTGTCAAACCACTGTGATTACTAGCAACGAGACGTGGAATGTATTAACTAGCCTGTAGGCATCCACGTAATTCAGGCTGGAGATGTAATCCTTCGGCCAAAAATGGACCAGTGACTTCTTATCAGCCCATCGAAAGTAATCTATAGAACCTACTATTTCTTTGGCAATTTCGCGTTTAAGTTTTTAACCTAAGTTCCATAAGAAACCGAACTGAGTTGACCGATTCAATATGCCAGGCATATTCGTGGCTCAAAAATAGGAGCGGCTATAATATGGACGGAAAAGGCGGAAAAGGGCGACACTTGGAAGCAAAAAATCTACTCACGAATTGATGGCTAGTAGACGTGGCGTAACTTTGTGTGGAAGCATTCTGATAAATTTTGCTGATTTTTTTTAAATATCCACACTTCGCATGTTATCTATATCCTGTGCATTGTTTAGTGAGTGAATACGAACTATCATCCATGGCTCTGCATGATCCTTAATATCTGAATAAATTGCTACAAAAACCTCGTCATACTTATTGGGAATCTATCTATCAGCTATTGATTATTGCAGCGTTCATCAGCCGAATGGCTGACAACTAAATCAGGTGCGCTAGGCTGCGCGTTTTTAACAGCCTCAAATAGATTGGCGGCCGTAACATTTGGTTTTCATCTTAAAGTGAGCTAGTTGGGCCATGACGTTCAGCACTTCCATAGTTACATTTCGCAGTAAAATTTTAATTGCATTCACAGTGCTTGTGACACTGCTGAAAAGATGCATTACCATTACATCGCGCACCCTTAAAGTAACAGCTTTTGCTCTGCTCTTGGCGTGCTACATATTGTAGAACTATTGTAGACATATTTAGGGGAAATCACGTGTTGAATGTTTAATTTTGCTCGCTAACAAAATACTGCATGGTATCAAGGGGTCTCTTGCCATGATTTTTGTTAAACCATTCTACGTTTTGATCAATATTATTGAGAAAACATGTTCGCTAGATCTCTTTTAAACAGTCGCACTTTTCAGACCCTTTGAATGGTGCCACAATGCTAAATGTTCATTGTGGTAGTAAGATGCATGTGATTTTTTCCTAGATAACATTCTGGGATAAAATGTGGAGTTTTGAAAACTTCGAAACCATATGTGGATTAGTATGATTTTAGAAAGTCCCTGCTGCACGTCATGACGGACAAGAAAGTTACCACGTTGAAAAAGTTTTTTTTCACGTATGAAGCCTGCGTGGTGGAATTTAATGCATAGCCGTAAAGTACAACAACTTTCAACTCGCTGTTAGTGGAAGTGGCGTGTCTTTCGTTAAATTGCTAACTGGAAATCCACTACTGTGCTATTTACCATTTTTACTATAACTTCGACGATCTCGTTATCACAATAATATATATGTATATGTATATATACGTATATATATATATAATATTGATGCTTGTGGGTTATCTTCACGAAATGGATCTGGGGAACCACTGTATTCAAAGGGGGATGTTCGTCATTTTATCTCCAGCATTAATGACAGTGGCATTCTAAAACCGTTAATACTACTCACTGAAACGGTTCTTTCACAGATGGGCGAAGAGAAGTTGGCTGTATTGATGCCTCTTACATAAGATACCATTCTATAATACTTTCTTCTACGTCTACTCAGTATGCTGATCTACTACACTGTTCTTGCTCTCGATGATTTTGCAAGCTGCCATTTGACTTAGGAAATTCCCAAGTTTCAATGTCGCCCTTAGTCGTTGCCGAGTATGATGTAGTAAAATGCAACCTTGGTATGCACAACTGCGTTCGTTCTTGACTGTGTTGTTCTTTTCAGCATCTCAAGAAGCTATTTTGTCGGGCAGATCATTGCCCTAGTGTGGAAGCGAAGTTGAAGCAAGCAGTTCGGTTAGGAAATGTGGTAGACAACAAAGCTTGTTCACACAAATTGGTACCGAGTTACAATCTAATGCTAGAAAGCCATGTGCCTTTTACATTCAAGGTTGCTGTTGCAGCGGATTTTGCACTGTGGCTAGCTGATTAGGAGACCAGTATCACCAGTAACATACACCTTTACAAAAACTCCGGTACCACAATCCCTAAGAAATGCACCTCCTTACCCCAACAGGGCAGTCTCTGAGTTGGTTTACCAGCCAGCGTCCTATTAACTACTTTATTGCGGCCCGACCGGGTGGCATTGCTTACTGCACGTTTGACTGTTCCGAAGTTTGTTGAGCGCAGTGTGTAGGATACCAAGACTGGAAAACTGTCTAGCATGTGCGGAGAAAGAATGTACGGATTCCAGGACATCAACCACCCATACCAAAGTACATGGAGGCGTATCGGCAGAAACACCCTTGTGAATGTTGCTTTCTTGTGTTTCAGAAGCAACACACGACTAGTGAAAATCAATCAGGGCACCTTCACTGGTATGTTCGTCTTTTTTCAGCTGCCTTGTGCGTGCTAATCGTTTGCTCATTGGTCAACCAAACTAAACATCATTGTTCGAGGACAGTCGGCGAAAACCTCCGCAAAATACCACTGTCCATTGTATACAACCTGAACCCCCACAAATAGTCAGGCCATCTTTACTTCTGAACTATCCCATATCATAATGGGTCAGCCCAATTGGTGGAGTTGTGCATACACCTACATATGTGGCCGCACATGCGTGCGCAACCCAATGCAGTTGAACAATATTCACAGGAACCTCGAACACACGGAGGTTGCTGACCACAATTTTGACAGCACATTTCGGTTGACATTTGTCCCAAACATTAGTGAGTGAAGGGACTCATCGCACTTGGGGCACAACTGGTCCGTATAATCCAAGGTTTCCGGTTCAGTTAACTGTTTCGGTCGGCCCTCATTACTGGAATCATACGATAGTCTCGTAATTTTCCAATGATCCCGCACCAGTCTCAAGTGAAACTGGTGACTGGTTCTGAGCAAAGTTCAACTCCCTTTTGACACTCAGCATCTATTTAGGTAAGTCACATCGATTGGTGTGTGCACTAGCAAACATTATAGTTCACTGCAATGCAGCAGTACCCTCTAACGTTTCTCAGTGGGTTCAGTAATTTACTGTCACATTGTTGTTTTGTTTGGTACAATTAAAGATTTAAGGACTTGGTCCTGCGGTCTTAACAAGTTCGCTCAATAGGTTAATGCCTACCGAGTCGTACTTCTATGTTCCTTCTTATCGGGTTCAATTTGTCCAAATGCGAACCCCGGCCGCAACTAGTCTTACAGAGGGGATGAATTTTATCACACTAACATAGTCATACCATTTCAGGTCACGACAAAGCCTTGGACGATCACCTCAGTATTTCTCATCTTATTGTATTTGCATAACTACATCATAAATGCTATTTTTGTAGCAAGCTAGCAAGGACTGGCGAACATTTTCGGAATTAGAAGGAATAATTTTCACCCATTTGGTCAGTAAAAATGTAACATTCACTCGTCTCCCACATGAAATCCAACACCAGTAAAACTAATTAGTACTGGCCCAGCGGTAAGCAAGTAACCGTCAATTTAAGAGGTAAAAGGCTGTTTAAAATATGCACCGCCTGAAAATTAAGCAAACACTTGAGGACGAGAAGTCATTGAACGATAACAAGAACGGTGATCCACACAAAAGCGGTATGCGGAAACATGCACAGTTTCTTAAACTACCTGAAACGGAAAATTTGAACAGAGCCGTATTTGATGCTGATTTTGGGCACGAATTTATTCTCCTAAGTTCTTAACACAAGACAGCGAATCAAAAACTGCCCTTCATAGGGGTTCTGGGCCGAATTGGGCTAAAATGTGTCAAAAAGATTGAGCACCATATGGTGTAAAATATGGAATTTTGACTTTGCGAATTCCGCACTCTTTTTCATAATACTCGGAGCCATGTTTGTCCTCCTGTGGTGGTCGAATTATTTCAATGAGTTCAGAATGTTTCAAACATCCTAGGGAACACCCAACTAGGCGCACCTGACAGGTAGGTCAACGGATCAAAATAACTGGATCGTTGTTCGAATCGTTGGGTAAACCTGACGTAATAATTCAAGTGCACTTGGTATGCCCCAGTGCACTAGTGGCTACAAGCTTGCGACATATGCCAGATAACCCGAGATCGAATCCAGGCAGTTGCAGTAAAGTGTACGCCGAATAGCTCTATCAAATCTGAAACTTGAGTCTAGTACTTCCTTTCCTTGGAGTGCACTTAGCAGAATAACCACTTCGAAACAAAAGGAGTATTGATAATTTTACAGTTTCTTAAGTAGGATGTATGAAGCATTTGACGCGATTTTGAAAACTAAATAATACAATTTCTTTGATAAATATATCCACTGTATGATGGCCATATGACTGTTCCGCACATTTTTACTTTCTTTTTACCTAGTAACTAGTATGGGGAACGGCTGTAGCTGAGAATGTGAAGTAGAGTCTGTGCTTAGATGTAAATATCGTTGGGTTAACAGGGTTAACTAATAACTGGCACAAATTACACACAGGATTTCAAGCTGTATCCTCTCCTTACGCTTTCCCGTATGTATTAGTGAAATTAAAAACTCAAAATGCGTATTCCGATATCTCGTTAAGTAATTACACTTTGTGTATAATATCTGAGTAAAATATATCCTTGCGATTTCCGTCCTTTTGTTTCATTATTGCCTGTATCTGATAGAGAGTGTTTTTAAAGCCAAACAAGAAAAGAAGCTAAGTTGGTGGGGCGATGGGCGTGGTACGTAAAAACAGGTCAGTCGCTCGGTAGATATCCATGAATGTTATTTGGTACTTCTCCTGAAGTTCATGAATATTGATCCTAGTTAAACATTAGAGTTTTCGATAATCGAAACGACAGTTCAGCCAACCCACATGCAATTCGGTTTGCATAGATAACGGTGTTTCAAAGCATGTCGGCTTGGCCTTTCTCAATTAGCTTTCTTCGGTGGTTTATTCGGCTGACTTAGTAAGCTCTTGAAGGAAAGGGTTTCGTTCTTTTATAGATCCTGGACCTGTTGTTTTTTGGGCGCACAACTGTGAGTAATTCTGATTGCGAGTTATTCCAACTGTTGATCAGCCGCTCATGGTCGAACTGTTGAGTTGTGAATTGTGGCCAGGAGACTGTTTGGAGTACAGTGCTGTGCAGTGCTTCTCGGTTTTTCAGTATAGATTGGTTTCTCGTACAGCTGGTTTTTTCCATTTGATTGATCTCTCTGCAGAGGCTAGACAGACACGTATATAAGCACCCATCAGAAGTCTGTACCGTTTCTTCAAGATGAACTATAGCTACTTGGTGAGGTCACTGACATCTGTTCTTGTTTCAGTCTTCCTAATTTCTCTTCTAGGCAGACCAATATGCGAACCAAGTACATTTGTGAATCACTGGGACATAAAGTTTTTAAAATCATCTTCAAAGTTACTCTCCAGGGTAGCTGTCACCTGGTTGCCAGGTTTCACCACAGATATGATCCCGAATTTTCACGATCTTTCTGCAGCAAGTAATTTTGTGCTACATGGCAGTGAGGACGGGCATCTCAAGTAGAGTTCAGTCATACAGTGTCAGAATAGACTCGACCCCTGCTTGATAGTTTATCATTGCGTTTCTCAGATTTCCTGGTGTGTGAACTGATCATCAACACCAGTTGGAGGGTGTAAACAACCGTCACGTAATGCTTAATGGTAGCATCAGAGGATTAAAAATATCAGTTGAGATTGAGAAGGCTTTTCGAATAGGGCAACTCTCGAAAAAAATGCCAGTCTATTATCCAGTTCAGTGTAGATAAAGGCGTAACTGAACAAGGTTATCCAGTAATCGGCACATTTCCTAAGACTTTTCCCTCTGACGACGAAACATCTGTATACGTTTTGCGGATTAGGTTTTTGACTTCAGAAGGAGGCTATGAAAACCACATTTTAGAAAAGTAGTGGACAGCTTAAATGAAAGTGAAATTCTTCAAAGATCTGGTGGCGAGGGATAGATAGAGGCCAGAAGTAGCTGTTTTCCGAAGAAATATGGTTTTACTGCGTAACTCACCGCGGTAATGCCCAGCCGTGCTGGAGTATCCTGTGGACTGGCTATTTTTCAATTTCTAATATATTGCCTCGGAAATACCGTTACTGAGCTTGTGATGAGCCAAGACCCATGTATTAAGCAACACATGCGATATATCAGGTAACAGGGAACTCGGTGGAGGGTACTCTTATCTTCTGGTTTAACAGTTTTATTTGCCTATCGGGCCGGGGGATTTGTGCGTTCTGATTTCTTTGCATTGGGTACCACATGGTTCATTTCGTCCTGATGGTTTGGTCTTCACTCTAATTCTGGTTCATGCAGAAATGAAAACTTAGATTTTTATAAAGCAAGGAAAGTATGTTCTTGTGTGCGTAAACTATACCGGGTAAACTGGGAATTGACAAATTCAGAGTGGATTGTTTTTCACCAAAAAATAACAACTGTTCACAGTCGTAGACAAAATTGTCGGAACGTTAAATTGTGTCACTTCACTTGTGCATTGGTTCTTCCAATCAATATGGTGCGTGCTTGCTGTGATTTACATTATCTGTGCTATCGATCTCTCCAAGACTGGGAAATTCACTACAGATCTTTCCCTCTATACGTGTTCACTCTAGCTAAGCAGCTGAAAACTTGCCATAGGGTAAATTACGTGTAAGTCAACTAACTGCAAACATCGCGTGAACTGTGACGCGAATTTTTCAAAGCTATGCCTAACTGTCCCTTCGCAGTTTTGGCTGACTATACGCGGGTTCCCGTATTCACTAGATTTTTTTCGTTCAGAGACACTGTCCTAGGTTGAAAACCACAAAGAATCAACTGTTCTAGAAATTACGAAAAAGTCTATCCATGCTTTAAGACACAAGTATGATGAGACTAATTAGCACACAGCAAAGAACGCTTTCAGGAACGAATTTTTTCAGAAACCCACCAACAATTTCTTTTTATTGAGCATATTATCTGGAAGAAGTGGTTTGCACTGAAAAATGACCTCAGCTTAGACAGTAGCAATAAAAATCAAGCGTTGCATTTTTATGAAGGATTTTGAGCTGTCCGGCTAGATGCAATTTGCTTTGTGATTCTGTTGCACTTGTAATGCCAGATATTCAATTTGCAGTTTGGACTCTGTCCGCCTATCGAATTCCATTGGAAAAATGTTTTAGGTTTAAACCACGTTAGTGGAATTCCGCTTCACGGCCAAAGATTTGAGTCAGCAACTTATACATGGCGTGTCAAAGCGTTATGTGAAACTGATATTACCGAATTTTTAAACCAGCACTTGCATTAAGGACGAAAGTCTACCAAGTGAATGTGAATGAGACTGCATGAATAAAATACTGGGGGCATCCGACAGCTAAGTAAACTGATTGTGTAGTGTCGAGGAACGTCTACCGAACTTGTAATATGAAACCTTGAGAAAAAGACCGGCACTTAACGGCTATCCAGACAAACGAGGGAGGTTAGTAAGTACATGAGTTCTGCATGGAGTTCTTGCAAAATGTACCTCGAAGAAGTCTCATAGCTCCCGCTCTGAAGTAGTTTATCAAGGGCCTAAATGTCGATGAAAGCTTTAAGGAGGCAACCAAAAGAAGCTCTGTCGGCAGATGATTCTTCAGATCAGAGAAAACAGAAGCTAGGGAAGCGGTGAATTCCACACATCACTCGTATACCATCATTTGTTTAAGCAAAATCACTGAATCTTGCTGGCAATGAATGAGTAATTTTGCAAATTTTGGCAGCAGTGTTAAAATACACCGTGCGTGGGTGAGAAAACTATAACGAGTTGATTTTAAGGACCGAGAAACTGATGTGCTCCCATCAAGTGGAATCACAATAGAAATTACTGAGAATCCTTTGCTTAGCTGTCCCAGCTCAGTTTTTTGCCTCATTGCATGACGGCCGAATACTTCTCCTTCGGCAACACAAACTCTATCGTATTTGTGTGAAATACACGTTACGTATTATTCCCCGTGTACCGACAGGGTACTTGAAACCATAGAGCTGTCAGAAAAAACAGCTCTTTGTAGAAAACCATAGAACGAAGTAAAACTTAAGACCTTTTATCCGAAAAATTCCGGCATTTCACGTGGCACAGTTGTACCCATGTGTGCTTGATTGTTTCCTACCCAGGAATTAATGTTGGTGGTTGTGATTCAATACTATTCCACGGGAGCCTGTATATGTTTATCCCAGCTAACGTAGATACACTGCTGGTTGTTGTCCTTTTTGGCTCCACCTGTTTAAAACTTGTATGTGGGTGGATGACTTTTCATTACAAAGCAATAAGATCACACTGGGGCAGCAAAGATGCTGCAAAACTAAGCAAAGATCGGTTATGGTGCTGCAAATCGACTTCGATTGGCAGCTCGCGATCGCCCGCGTCTCCGAACTGTGGAGATTTTCTTCAGAGGCTTAGTGTGAGTTGCTCCATGTGATCCGGTGCAGTGGTGACTCAGTGAACAAAAAGAAAATATAGTAAAGTAAACACAACGCATATTCGAAGGATTTTAGATACAGGTTTCATATAAGATGCGATGAGTACTTAGCCACAGCTCTGCAATACAAAGAGGGATCGAAATTATATATCCCAGGTTTTGCACTGTTCCTATCATCGCTTTCGTAAACACCATTATCGTTGATAACAAGACAGCATTAGTAAATACTGATGTTAAGTTGTCGTACAATTACGAGGAAATGTTTTACTAAGGTGAAGGAAGAGGAAGAAGGAGTATAGAGTTGATACAAAATACTTTTGTCCCTACTGAGACAGCCAAGTATAAGGTACACAAAAATCGGATGAAGAACGCAAAAAACTACCTGTGTGCCATATCATGTCCTCTGCAAATAATGCCCAGTATAGATCTAGTGTGCAAAAACTAACAGCCAGAAAGTATTGTATAAGCTTCACATGGCACTTGGCTGGCGACGGTGTTATTAACGTTTTCTGTAGATGCATGTTATGACATTTCGGCAAAATAAATTATGTACACTACAAATGCCGTTGCACTTGAGTTAACACGCCAGTTTGCTATCACATCCAGTTGAGTGAAACGCTTTGTATTTGTTATTTGATGTACTATTCAGCTTCGTTTATTTCGACCGCAAAGTTCTGAATTTTACCACTCGACTTAGCTCCTGAGCGCCGTGAATAAAAAAGACCAAATTCCTAGAAACTACTAAGCTCAGTGAATGTAAGGCGGCCTTTGTATTAACACCGCCCATATTATCTCTTGATTTACTTACCGTAACCCAAGAAGAAAGCGAGTGAACCTATGATTAACTCAATTTGGATCAAAAGTGAACGATCTTAAACCGGCTTTCATTCGTTTTTATCTGAAATAAGGTGGATGCCTTGCTGGTTGTGATGTCGGCTAAGATAAAGCGGGTTGTTTCTGTGTTGGTTAGTCTTACAATTTTCTCACCTGGTCAGTCAAAAGATGGCCCCTTGCACAAGGCCTTTCGAGTGTACCCTCAGCAAACTTGTGATTAGTTTCCTTTATGAAAATATACTACGTTGTCTCGATTACCGTACCAACTGAAGCACGAGGCGGTCTTTGTACAGCATGTGCAACAGAAAAGTAGCTCAAACGAGAGATTCATTTGAGACCCCACTGAAAATTAAATGGATTTGAAAATGAGTGCATTGTCGAGATCTGTCCAATTTAAACATGAGGTTGATAGAAACTCAGCGACTCTACGTATCTGATTAGTCCTATGAAGAACAAAACCGGTCGTGGACTGTCGAAGAGTTTTCGGCGACCTTTTGAGTAGTTTCCTTTGTGGAATTATCTTTATCTTTTTGTGATGCGCTCATATTAGACATGCAGTCTTCTCAAGGTAGCAACTTCACAAAACCACACACAACACTTTTTATGTAATCCACAATCATCTAGCCGGTTTGAAGTGTCGGTTCTGCCGTCTGACCAGACAATTATGACAGGGAGGCCATCAGTGATCAGACCGACGGGAAAGCCTTTTTAAACAGCATTTCCAAAAGATACCTTTCAACCTTTGTTCACTCCCACAAAATAGCACAAGCGCGGTGGCTGCGGCAACTTCTTATCGGCAAGCAAACGCTGCCTAAGATTTGGCTTAGTGTTCAGAGGGACTAATATGGGCCAGAAACACAACCTGTTCAGCTATAAGGCGGCAAACGGAACGTAATTCAGCCCCATCCGTAACTGCACCATTTTACGTAATAATATTTCACCTGGTTTTTTCGAATTTAATATGCCACATTGCTTAGCACAGTAGTTTCCGCTTATTCTAGTGAATCTCGTAGACAACTAGATATATTTACAAACTAAGTGACCTTATCATCCATTTCAAAATACCAACGAATGGGGGGGGGGGAGAATTCAGAAACATTCAGCTACAAGTGAAGCCAATAGACTGACCTTTAGAAAAAGGGATATAAGCCCTGTAAAGGACCTCCTCTCCACAAAATAGAGGAGAACCTGCCGTTTTTCTCGCTGTGACAGATAAACTCGAATGTTATAGCAATGGACCACTAAGAAAATCAAAAAATCAACACAGCAACGTATATGATGAATTACTGGGATACAAAAGTTTGAAAAGCGAAAAGCCTCCGATAATTAGAGGATTTGTAAACCTGTGGAAATATTGAAAGACCCGCCAACAAAAGTCTGTCTGCGCGACAATATTTCTAACTCACTCCGTATTCGGTAATGTGGTGGTATTTAGCCACTCCGTATTTGTTTGTCCGATTCCATCATACAGTCGAAGGGCCAAGTCAAATCAGTGAGAGACCCAAATGCATTATGGTAACGAATATAGGATTTTAGCCATCTTGGAATGACGTTTTGCAGGAAAAACCACTCTGATGGCCCATGACTGGTTTCGCTCTTGTTGGGACTCATCAAGTAGGTGCGGTCCCCGAGATTTCACCAACCTCATGTTTCACTTGAACCAAATTGGGCAGATTTTGACAAATGAATTGATTCACATACCCTTTGATTTTAGCGAGAGACCCAACTAAATCCCGTGTTTGTGATATTCTCCTTTATAATGATGCGCCTAACAAACGTGATATAGCCTTTAGAACAAATAATGCGTACATCTTACGGATCAATATCCGTTTTCTTCCTCTAATTGTGGGTTCCTTTAAGAGAAAGAACTAACACACAGAAGATATACCACCCAGTTGATACTCCAGCACGTTTTTGTTTGCTTATCGGTTTCTTTAATCTGCCAACTGGAAGCAACTTCCAGGAATCAGAGTCGAAGACAGGCAGACGACTGTTGGTGCCCCGCCGTTCGAAATCATGCGATTTCAAGAAGTGAAAAATGTCTGATCGCCATCCGAGGTCAAGAAACGTTGGTCATGTGCTTGCATAATCGCCCGAGTTTATCGCAGTGGGTTGCGATTTAGACGGTCTGATTGTGAAGAAGTGTTTTATATCTTGTACTCCGGGTTTCATTTGATGAAATGACCAGTTGCTGTCTACCAATGGTCTGATGAGAATTTTAAAGTACCTGACAAAAACCTTTAGTACAGATGTAATTTTAACAAGGTGAAAAAGGATAGCAAACTGATGATTTTGCCAATCGTATTTCACTTGCATAATCTTGCTTCATTCAGCACTATTTATGAGCTGGATGAAGAGTTTAAAAGCTCCTTACCAGTTTTGCTTTTATAAGGCTTAACAAGTAGTCATGTTCCTCGTATTTTCAACAGTCTCACTGCACAAACCAGCCCTCAGAGTGATCCACTGGACTCTTCGTCAACAATCTTACAAGCAGTATTTTTGCAACAGAAATTCCTCTTGTGGTCTTGTGGCAGCCCTGGGAGTACACATTCATTTAAAAATTGGCAATACCAAAATAAGTTTCTGATTTTAACCTGGTCTAGGGTCAACTCTGTGTTATTGCGCTAAGAATTTTGGCGCAGCTTTGTAGTTTAGCGTGAGCCGATATTCATATCTCACGATGGTATGTAGGTGATGGATGCAGCGTTTAAAAAATGACGGGCGAACGTGTTGGTTGCACAATGTGACGGTGGCGTGTAGCCATGACAACCAAACCGATTAAGGATCATGTCCCTCTGGCCCTCGGGAGGACTTTTACTTACAAAAAACCTGCTGCTACAATATTTTTTGGGGGTCACGTAATATCGGTACTATTAACAGCACGTTCGAAAGTGCATTCACTGTGTTAAATGTCAAAATTGATCCAGGATAGAGCCGTCGTCCTGTCTGTGAGCTACAGTTTAGTAGTATTGTGTCTCTAGAACTAGACGAGACTATTCCTAAGGAAGAAGACATTTTCTTAGCAAAATGCGATTGTTTTCGGCAAATAAATTAAACATAACAAAGAGTATTATTTGATGCTCATTTTAAAATATACTTGGTAAACGCCAGCGGATTTAGTTGCATGTTCAAATATTAATTTGCGGTCCAAACTCGAGGATCCTCCATTAGGTTGGTCTCACTTATTTGCACACCATATGAATTTCACATCTGTTCGTCCTAAATTCCTTCATTCCTCAAAGTTCCGGAAACCTGCTCAGCAGATTTGTTTTTATCCAGCACACTCGGCAAATGTGTGACAGGGCACCGAAAAATTTCGTGGAGTTTGGTCAAGAAGCATTCTCTCACATACATTATCACCTTAAAAAAGTGGTTTTGTGTGGTCATTCAATTAATGAGCACACATCCATCGGAACAGTATCACCATAATAATAATACGTTTGATTCAACTAGTGAAGATATGCCAGCGTATCACTCTTATGTGGACCGAGAGCAAAGTACTTACTGGTATTGTTCTCCTCCCTCAACCGCAAGATGGATGCCAATTGAATTGAGATACTTGAACAAATAGACCTTATTATTTGAACACCCACGCCGCAAAAATAATGCATGAGCTAATGATGATAAAACCGTAGCGTTTTTGTACGTCGCAGTGTTACAATCCCTCGAATTTGGCTGCCATTGAGATGCACTCTAGTTCCGATGAAATCCGCTAAGCGGGAGTCAGTATGCATAATCTTTCATCGATTGAGATACACCAGCAATGTGGGGAGAAAAAATGGAATTCTGTTAAAAAATACAAAATATTCGATTTCTTACAACCAAACCATAGCCTTGTATAGATTGCTAGTAATAATAATATCGGAACTCTCTCATTCTTGCAATTTTGGCGGCTTATGTTTTTGCTGCACAAAGTAATTAGTTTTCAGTGCAAAGATTCTTCCTTATTAAGCTCAACTACAGTTTCAAGCTGACTGAGATCATAAGCGATTATCAATCACTGTGAACTAAACCGCATTTACCATTCAAAATGGTGAATGTGTGGCAACAAAAAGTCAGCTAGGCATGTCACGATCTTCATAATCATCATAGCACCATCAGATATCAAAAGAGTCAGATATTCATGGGTAAACAGATACAAGTGTACTATCCGCCGTCAATGTGTTAGGGTTCTGCTATAGTTTTTGAGCTTAATTTCAGTAGAAAATTAGTCCACCTAGATGGATCATCCCGAAGTTTTGGTTCAACCTAGCTAGTCTTGTGAAGGAGAAATCCAAACTTGTCACTAAAACCGTTTGGCATGGTAGCTACGTATTTTAACCGACTTTGGCCTGCCTGTTCAAATTCTCTTTTGATTAATTTAGAATGACTTACAATATCCTCGCAAAGCTTAAACAAAACGTCCGCACGTCAACACCAAAATAGTCCTTTCCGTAAGACTGAAGAAAATGCACTGTAGGGCGTCGAAAATCCATGGACAAATGTTGAATCAACTAGTGAATAACTTTCGTTATGCTAGAGTGACGGTTTTTATTAGTGCTGAAAACGGGCATTAACGAATATTAAGCAAAGATACCAATAACAATCAACATCTAGTATGAGCTTGCTTTAAAAAATTATTCCCTATAAGAAGAGCAGGATATAAGTGATTAACAGCTATCATGGCCCTCACCCTCAACTTCCTGATCTTATTGTGGCCGTTAAACTTTTAGGGTCAGAGGATGAATATCGACAGTGGAGATGAATATCCACAAAACTAGAAAACTCTAAAAGCTAAAAACTCCAAAGTGGCCCAGTAGCGGTTTTGCCCTTCTTGGGGCCCATCAGGTAGGCACAGCTCCGTCAACTTCATGTTCTACTTGATTCCTATTTGGTGAGCCACAAGAAGGGCGAAAACGTTGGTGGGCTGTCGAGGAATTTTCAACAACCTTGCAAATAATTTTCTCTATGAATTTTTATTGTTTTGCAAATTGAAAATCTCACGAAATTTGAACATTTTGGTGAGCAACCGAGACCCAAAGAGATACTCGTTGAAAAAAACGCTTCTCGGTTTCTAGAAAAGCTTGCCCTGTCTCCAGCAATAAGCTGCGATGAAACAATCCTTTTAAAGCTAGCGTTAAATAGGAAGTGAGCATATTTAGGCCCACGTTTGCATAATGCCTGTGTAACGGTGGATACTAGTGATGAGGAATATGAACAGAGTGTGGTTCTTTCGTGACGCAGCCTTGATCTAATGGAAGGTCGGATTTATTACAGAATTTGTGGCACTGTTTACAGCATTTCTTTCGTGACGCAGCCTTGATCTAATGGAAGGTCGGATTTATTACAGAATTTGTGGCACTGCTTTACAGCATTCGTTTACAATTGCGTAATATTTAATGAATATCCGGGAAAGTTCGAGGGGACGCGTTCAAGAAGTAGACATGTATTCGTTTTTTAGAGTTTGGTGCATATGTGTGTTTTACTGTCCTATCCCATAGTCTATAACAGTTTAGTTGGTTTTTCTAAACAACTCTGAGGCGGAGGGCTTTTCTCTATTCATCCGTACGGTATTTTTATCGGCTACAGCGAGACAGCGTTTTTGTAATGAATACTCCTTAATAAAAAACATTAGAAAGCCTAGTTTATCTTCTAAAATTCTAAAGGTTATCCATTAAGCAGCGCCACTGTACTGCTCCTGAACAATTGACTCCATAGGGCCTCCTGGATAACTCAGAATGACTCTACATCAATGGTCTAAATCAAAATTGTCATGAACTGATCATTAGCGTGTGAAAACTTTGAAAACCAATTACACCATCGGAAACTAACCCGAGTCCTCACTGAAGGAACATTTCGCATCTTATTATCCACATGTTATGTGATAGTTCCTGTTGTGTTTGAGGAAAATAAAAATAGTCTTTGGAGGCTTACTAGTCCAGGGTGAACTAACCTTACTTGACAGATTTTCGGCAGTTTAGGGTTTCACTCTAGGCTCATTGGTGAGTTTGCATCAGATTATCTACGTCTTGTCAATCGACTGCAAGTAAGCATGGATATACTTCCAGTTTTGCAGTAGCAACTATTGTTTGCTACTCATTCTGTATTCCAGCAGTATAACCTTTTGTTATGTGAAATTCAGCTACAGCCCGATGACCAAGCTTTCCTTAGACACGGCGTAAGGTAGAGTTAGTTCGTAAGCGGAGAGAACCCTAAAATCCAGCTGACAATAGCTGTGTATAGTTTCCTACTACTGTTGTCAACAAAGCATCTTGCTGAACTGTTATTAGTTCCGACATTTGTGGTGCTTCCACAAAGTTCCATAAGGCGACACAGATGCACCTAAAATTGCAATGGCTAAACGACACAGATCCTGGGTATCAGCAGGATACCAGCAATCACTTCGTATCCCGTATTCATCAATTGCCTGTTAGTTACCGAGTAACAAACTGTGCAAACTGTGCACTTCCTTCAGTTTGGGACATGTCGTATTCTCATTGTTTTACCTTGCTCTGGACATTGTCAATTAGATAAACAACTCCACGGTAGTTAGCAGTTAGTACACTGTCTTTATTTCTTGTCACTTCAATGCATTTTGTAGTGACCATACACTTGAAAGAACTAATTTTATTGATATGTAAGCTGATCCTGTCCTTGGTACACGAAAAGTAATTAGCTGACCCGTGCAGTTTGGCTGAAAGTTACTTTGGTCTTCCGTTGTCTACCTATGAAGAGCACATCCTAATGTGGGTTTTATGCAGTGAGTAATAAAGTCCGGGGCTCATTCCTTGCTACGATTCACTGAGTTTCTCCTGTTAAAGGTTGTGCAACGTGTGCGCCCCATTTAAATATTTGTACCTTGGAAACATTAGGTATTAAAAGTGTCAATTGTCTGTCTACGTTGCATGCTGAATCTAATATAAATCCATGTAATTCACACCCTCTTACGTTCACGAACTAATGTAGAAGGAGCACCCCAGTAACTGAAAAGCTGTTCCATATGAACTTCATTTTTATGGGTTCCCCCACATTCATATTTGATAAATTCATAGAATTCATCGAGATGATAATTCATTCCGTGCATACTATGATGCTTCAAAATCCTGGGAAAGCAACATTGCCACGCGCAATAAATAGTGGAGATTGTTTACGATCAAAAGTTACTTCATATTTATTCGATTAAGTAATCTTAGGATCTACTCTTATCGTTTTTCGCCACTTGGGAAACATTTCCACTTTTCAAGACCTTATGGGCTACCCAAAAGTTTCATGTCATTTTGGTGAATATACTTTCTGTATTGTAAGGGCGTTTGTTAGCCATGGATATTTCGTCCTTACCTTCGAAGTTCTGTTGTAAGCTATGATTGTAAACCAGAATCCCAGATAATGTTTTCCTTTCTAATTTTAGTTATTCCTAACAGCTACAATTCATGATCTTGGCATCCGCTCATGTGGGACCCCAGTGCATGCTTAATTTCATGTATACTGAGTCAATAGAACAAACTTGGGTTAGCATGAAACTTTTTTCATATTAATACAACTCTAATTGAGAGTGGTTGGGAATTTCCATTAGGAGATGGTTTATTTCACCATCTACCCGTAAGAGTATCAACTCTTTGTCCTGTAGCACCCCTTAGCTTGAGATGCCAACAAGTGCGCAACAAGTGACGGCAAATTAATCGAGAGTGTGAAGGGTGAAAACCTGCTTTTGAATATCGGAGAAAATACCTCGAATTTTTTGTGACCCCCGACGTAGTGAACGTGTAAACTGTTTCACAGTCACAAAAGAGGCTTGCCAAAAAGGTGACTTCCAGTTTTTGGTCAGCAGAAATTCTTTCTGCAAACAAACGTTTTGATTAATGATTCGTAACATGATTCTTTGACTACTTTCTTATCTGATGGCAAGGTTTTGATCATTTGTTTTTAGCCGGCTCCTATTATGATGTGAGGTAATATGCTTGACAGTGAAGAATGCCAGAATATCTTGGATAACAAAACAATGACTGTTGTTTGATGACTTCCTCGGCAATTTCCTGGCCAGCTATTCGCTGGAATAAACATTCACATCGCTCACAAACACTTATGAAAATAAGTACACCTATTTGGTCTTTAGCGTAATCCTCACGTTCATCTTCCAAAAAAGGAACCATCCGTCTGAAGAAATATTGATTCAGTAGCAAATTCCAAGCTGTAAAATCCACTGACTGGACGAATTCAGAAGAAATTTAGGCTTAAGTATTACGTTAATTTCATATCGCTGGTTTTGCAAGGGTATGCTTGTTACGCTTGGAACTTAGTTTGGTTAAATCGTCCTCTTATCTAAATAAATTTCTCAGTGGTGAAAAAATGCATTTTCCCAGTAAATCTACCTAGTCACAGTAGCAAGGAAAAAATTGGTAAAAAGTTTGAATTTCCTTGAAAAGTCACACGAACGCCTGGAAGCCTATTCAGTTTTGTCCGCCTACTTCAACAGCTCTTTTATCAGTGAGCTAAAATTTAATGCGGTGATCATTCTGTGCAAGAAGTGGTTCAATTTATCTAGTTCACTGTATTTTATTTATTTCCCCTGCCATTACGGTTCAACTAGTAACGACTTCGTCCGCTTAACCCTGTCTGGAGTTTTACGAGCTTTATTTCATCGAATCTATTTAGCATCAGTCCCTGAATGAGACTGAGGTCACGTGCACTATTTCTTTATCTAAAATACTAATGAAACAGATATGAACAAAAAGTGTGGCTGTGTTTGAAATCAGCTGTTGGCCAAGACACAATGGAGAAGTGTTAGCTTGCACATCCAAGTCGGTTGTTGAACTTAAAATCGTCAATTTATGGAGTTAAAAGCTGTAAGCGATTCCCAGACAGCAAATATTGATTACGCTTTTAGTTCTTAGCGATAATTCCTCATATGGACTTGGGTGAGAACTTTCATATGTCCGTTTGATTAAACGTAACACTATGCAGACTGTTCGTGCTCTCAGCCGCGGTTGCCGATTTTTTCAGCTAAATATTAGCAGGATACATGTTTTTGAGCTTTCCATTTTTGCTTTACACGTTGCGCTTTACTGATTGTTGAAGCAATGTTTGTTCATTTATTTCACACCTGGCCATCCAAAGGTGGAAACCGACCTTAAGCATTGACTGTGACGCTGAAACACCTCTTAAGAGTCGCAAAATATGCTCACTATAATTTAAAACACACGTTGCCATCTTGTAAATGTTGCGTGGTCTCGTCAAGCAAGTATAAATGGATCAAACACCAGTGAAGAAACAGCAACTGATTGCAAACTGGTACTACACTTGTGGTCTACTCCTAGAGGTACTTTGACCATGGTAGGACGAACGCTTTTAGTGCTTCTGGTGACAAAGCATCAGCTGTTGCAATCAACTGCATTTACTTCGGTTTTAAAATTACACTTCGTCCCACGTCTTTGGAAAAGTTTAGTGGCGCTCAATAAATTACACTAAACGGCCTGGCCGATTCGATCCTACGACTGATACTTGATACTGACCACTTGATTTCTAGTATGTTGGAACAAGCTTAACAATTCTTAGGAAGTTTGCAAACAAAGACGTCGACCAGCGTGCGTCCTGTCCTCGAAGTTCATATCCGATATTCGGTTATCATCAAGGTCTTGTTCTGAAATGCATGAGAATAAATATTACTTTGAGAGCAGCAGTAAGCGATCTGTAATCATTTAAAAGGCCTTATCACCTACATTGATAGTCAGAATCTTGTTGGCGTTTTTGCTGCTAAGTGACTGTGAGTATCGTGGATCTTTTTACTGTGAGTGCTAGTCCGGCAGGCAGCTCCACAAGCAAATATTACTTCACTAAGTTTAGTTGCCAATGGATAAGCTACACGGCACTTCTAAACTCCAAAGTGGTCCCTTTTTGTTGTACATCTCCTGTAAACAATCTTCCCTTTCAAAATCAATTGGATTGTTGCTCTAAGTAAATAAATGAAGTCAGTGCTCACCAGTGCAGTTCATTCAAAAACGTAATGTTGAATAACCCCGTTTTTTTGTTAATCTATGTACGCACACGCTGCCATTCTCCGTGCCAGAATTTTACTTACCCTATGCCCTTCAAACCATACTTTCCGAAAGCGATCAGGATGGTGAAAAAACAGAATAATTTTTTCGGTCACCTTGTCTTTGCTAGCCATGTACTTTTCCGTATCTCAAAGTGCAATAATAAAAACATGCAAAGCACGTGACGACCAGCTTTGATAGCACAAACCTTGACGAATTACGGTGGAAAGAGTGGGCCAAACTGAGCGAGCTAGATAGCAGAAAAGTAAGGAAGCATAAAATCCGATAAACTCGTGAAGCCTGCGTGATGAGAGGCAGATGATTAGGGCAATGGTGCACGTGCAGACAGTTGCTAAAACCTGCACACTGTTCAGTTTTCTTGCACTATGACCGATCAAAAAGCTTTTATTTTTCTGCGTTAAATCTAAAAGATGTGGAGCCGCAAGCCATCATATGACATCCCGGTCATAACTTCAAAAGAGACAAACCATGGAAGCGGATTAGCTCCTTATGGTTAATTTGCCTGTGATCCACGTCCCAGTAACGAACCATCACATAAAGGTATTATTAGCCGCAAATGGACGCACAGAATGGCATCGTGCAGCAGCTCCACCAAGAAAGTGTTCTGACGAATAAGACCAGTCTTACGTCAGTGTTTTCGTCCAACCTTTACTCAGTATGTGGTTACATCAGTGAAAACTATGACCTTAAGTTGTCTTTGTTGGTGTATGTGCCACGTGCAACGCAGGTTGAGGGAACCAGCTTATGTAAGTTCCTGAACTTCTTACTGACATACCCGAGTGGCCTGATCCCTGAACGGTTGCAGACGAGAGTCAGGTCAGTACCCGGAATTCAGCTTGGTAGAACCGCGGTTCTTGGAGGAGATATAAATGGTCTATAAAAAGACAACGCTTTGCCACACTTGTCATTTTTCAATTTTCATTACTCACTGGTGCTGACTTTTCCAGGGTTGTGTTCTGCATAGAACCGATGAAGGGCAAAGATACCTGTCGTGAAAGGAAAGCAATTGCGATTCTACGCTCGCAACTGCTGTCCAGTTTGTTTGCGTGATGAAATTATTTAACCCCTTAAGTAGTGTATTAATTATACACTCAAAAGGTTCTCTTTGCTTGGCCGGGGACAGGTATGCGCAAATATCCACTTGGTTGTCACGTATAATAATTTTTGGCAGTTTTTATTGCAAGCACTCCCGGAATCCATAAATATGCTGGTTTCCAACAGAGTGTTTTTCAACGAAATGCGCGTTCAACGTAAGAATAATTTGTGTGAGCATTTTGCGCACAACAGTCACGCAAATGTGACTGATAGTGGAACATGAGCAGGCTAATAAGTTCTCTGTCACCAGAGGGAGATAGAGGACTGCTGTAAGCGTTCTCGGGTAGCTCAAACACACCGCAAAATCCCGGTGACGCCATATCAGACTGTGGAGATGAGTGTCAAAAATGGAAAAACCAAGTTCGACGATTCTATACAGAAGAGGAAGTCTGTAGGGCAGGTTTGGCAGTTGGTGTCCAAACTTTCACACCCTTATCAAACGTTTCTTCACCACTAGAGTTGACGGTATTAGTGTGTTGTTGTGAATTGGAGCTGGGCTGCGCGTTGGCGGTTATGCGATGAGTAGTGATATGCGTTATTTTATGTATGTGCTTCTGACAATACCGAACTTCGACTATTATTGGCTGCCTTGACAAGGCATTCGGACGACAAGGCTGATTTAATCAAAAACATGTACGAACTGCTAAACAACACATTCCAGGTTGTCGGATTAACAATGTGATTAGAGAAAAACGGCAAACATTCACTCTTAGACGTACCTGTTCAAAAGCCTACCGTTGGACCGTTGGAAGAGAACGCATACAAATAAGGCATCAAATTAATGTGGTAGCAGCCCAACGATGCATAAAGGTATTGCACTAAAAGTTTGCCCAAATAAACACAAAAACGCAATAAAGCGCCAAAGAAATCAAATAAAAGGAGGAAGCTATTTGTATTCAGGATTACAAAACGACGGACACTCATGGAAGTTTTTTCGGAAGAAGCGTGTAGAAAAGAATACTTCTTCAACTAAAACGGTAGACAGACAATTAAGCTGGTAGTACTACTCTTCATCCAGAAAGTGCCTGAGGTGATCGCCAGAATAGTGGAACCACGTGGAATTTTATTGGTCCACCATCCAATCAAAGCCCTGAGAAGCCTGATTTAAAACTAGAAGAAGAATTCATATAAAATAATTATAACAATATTAGCCACCAGACAATGCGTAGCAGGGTAACAGACACCATGTTGGATAGACCGAAACGACCAGTGACTAAAGGCGGTCATAAGATTACACAACTCGGCTTATTTGGTTTTTGTACATAAAAATCAGTAAGGTCATTATTTCACTATGAATGACGTGAGGATTCTGCAGCCAGGAATTTCAGGAAGCGTGGTACTCCACAACGAATTCAATTGCTCGATAATTTGAACGGGATCCAACCTATGCACGTTTACAAACAAGGGATCACGCATTGAATAAACTAGCGCAGCCGACCGAGTATTAGAAAGAATCTGGGGACAGGATCGACAGAGGTACCAGTCCGGCAACAGTCTCAATGTGTGAACTCAGTAGTCTAGTTCAAAGGGGCCCTGGATATTGACGAGTTTGAACAAGTTGAGAACTCCAGCTGAGTGGATTACTGCTAAAGCAATTAATAGCAATCGAAAGTCACTTCCTTCGGGGTATGTAAATAAACTATGGCACGCCATTAGTCATCACAAAACCACCAAGACAGCCCCGCCACGTTTCACAGCAGGGCAATGGTGATTTCACCTCGATTAGTGAGATAACGCTTGCAACAAAACTACTGCATGCAAAAAACAGCCTGATCAACAATCACAGTTACATTAAGACGTTTGGAATAGTTCACTTGTGGGAGAATAAAGAAAGAGCCTTGATTCAATAGTACTTGCTGTCTTTCAACTCAGCGGACAATTGCAAAGTGCACGTGTCACCAAAATTCCACGACGGAAGTATTCTGCCCGTTCAAACTGGTCTGCACGTAGGCCACGTTCACATGTTGGCAGCAGGCTAACACATTGTTTGCAAAGTACTCTCTGTTTGTAGCATGCGAACTTCATTTTTTAGAACTTTGGAAACCTATAAATGGCTAAGGCAGTATCTTTGTTGGGTTGTTTTGAGGGCGGCGGTGGATAACAATACTGGTATGCACTCATATTCTTTGATAATATTGACAAAAAGATCTAAAAAAGCCTAAACTATTTGGTAAAATTTCCATAGTCCAAAGATTACCAAATTATTTACGGTGGGCGTGAGACATGCATAAGGTTTAATTAGATGTGTCTGAAAACCTAGCGGATAATTTGAATGGGGATTCAGTTAAACCGGAAGATAGCTGATACTAAGACTGACGACTGTGCCATACAACTGTTAACCATTTCAATACGTCCGCCTGGTATCATATTGTACAATCAAAAGTACACGTAAATACGTGCAGGTCACGACAAACACAAAAATATCCAAAACCAGGATAAGGAGTGAGGAACAAAACCCTTCACCCCAAAACTGTCAGCCCGTCCATCCCAGGGCAATAACATTACACTCATCGGTATACAAAAGCTTGGGTGTGCGGCCACCACCGTCGGATAACGATGTCAAAATGGGCGGTTTAAGCTGGGACACACAAAACTGCTATAGGACGTACATATATCACGGTAGGACGAAACAGTCAGCGGGTAGTTTGCAATCAACAGTCTTTAAAGGTTAGTCGAGTGAACAAAACTGCCATATGTTAGGTTTTAAAAAGAAAGTAAGGAATCAATGATGGGGTTCACGCAACGGTTCAAAAACGGGAGAAAATATTCCACGGCACAATGTCTCCTCGGGATGGAAAAGCTATTTCATAGAATGCACAATCAAGCTGCAATAATTCTTGTCTCAAGCTATGCAAAAAACAGCGATTCACTGCCCCAGCAAGCAATATTCATCTTGGAACATGCGTTAACTAACTCACCACTTTTCATTACCAATCCAACATTAACCCGCTCTATACTTTTGCTAGTAATCCAACTAAGCTACCTAAGGACCAACGTGACTTGTCCCATATTTTCATGTCTTTAAATCAGCTTTGAACTGTAGCGTACGAACACATTATTTCACAAGGGAAGAAAAAAGATGACAATACATTTAAGTGTTTTACAGCTGACAAACGGTTATTAGATGACCTCAAGATTTGTAACGCTTTCCCAAGAAAAAAAACAGTCCAAATGAATTGCAGTTATACGACTAATGATAATACTCTGTCCTTCCCGAATGAGGGAGCACAAATGCCATTGGAAGATAAGTTAGAGTTTAAATAAGCTCTTGTAAACTGACTTGCTTATGACCCTGCCAATAATTATGGGGTCTGAATCAGTTTGACTATTTCTTGACAGATTATGTTGATGATCATAATATGTTCACACCAGCTGATGCAGGAATTGATCATGGGATTTAGGAGGTGAATTCATGCACGCAAATACCTCATGTAACCGGTACAGAGCAACAGATTATTGCAATGGAGTAGGAATTATCAATGTATCTCGCACGGAGAAAGTGGGACAAAGCAAAGGTTCAATCAGTCCGACAAGTAACCTTAGCCTCATGTAGTACTTCAGAGGACTGCTCCCAAGGAAACGAAAAATCATAGTGGTCAGCATGTATTTAGGAGTACCAAGGGACAGCGAGTTAACAACAGTTCAAAGTTTGGGGTTGTTTTGAAAGTAGAATCGAATTTGAATGGATTAATGTGGAACAATGTCGAGTCCCAAACACAACTCTAGAGGGAAACCTGAACTAGGTTTTTCGCCACTTCTGGCATGATTCATAAACCAGGCGATCACTGAAACTTTGTTGCGTCTTGATGTATGCTTCGGTGACTGTAAGGTTAGGCGACTGACATTCTCGAAATGCCCAAATGGTAAAACAAAGTAAACTACTTGCGGGGCTGCTTGACAAAGTGGACTGTCACAAGTCAAGAGCGAAAAATTCAGCCTCCAAACCTGAAAAAAATACTACTACCGTATCTATGTATCTGTTATGACTGTCTAAGTATGTCATTGTGACTTACTTCACAGTGAGGAAGTTAGATAGTGAAGCAATCCTGCCGAAAACTATAAGAAAAAATTCAAAAGAATGACTCAGTATTACCCGAAATCAATTGAGATAAAATTTCAAGTCTTCAGGGAACGAACAACGCTCCTATAGAGCTTTTGTATATTGATTCATGTTTGAGACCCACAATCAAAAATATCAAGCAAAGCATTAGCAGCATCCTCAGAAAGAAGAATCTGGTGCTGTTACGTTGCTGACGTTCTTGGAAAAGAATGGAAGTTAAACGATATTTTGAGGGCATCAGTATGGGTCAGGAGTGATAAGCCTCTGAACACTTGGATTTACATTTTGTTTGAGTTTGGTGAAATAATGTTGAATAAACCCTAGGAGACTCCTTCTTGACCACTTTCTGCAATCAGCTTCAGCAATACACCTAAATATACTCTCCGGGCTGATCTTTCCTCTTCATAAGTAGGGAAGGCTGGAGGAGTATCCAACATGGGGAGAAAGTCCTTGTAGGGAAGTTGCTTGATCTTCAGAAAACAATAGGATTTGCACTTCTTCCAGGAAAATTGTGTTATGCAGTTCTAAGCTACAAACTCCTTAGGTAGGAACTCGGCAGGTTTTGACTTTGGAACAAAATCCAGTAGTTTCTTAGCAAAGAGACGAACTATGCAACTGTGCTCAGCAAGGATGCAATCGAATTTCGCGATATTTTCAAGTGCATTGACCAGTGAAATCCAACGAGGGGACGCCGCGTTGACTTCCGCGTCAGCCAAAGGCAATATCCTATCACTCATCTTGATCTGTAGAAAATGCGGTGGCGTCTGTTTTGTCGCATAAAAATATAGCATTATTATAGAGGTTCTGTTTCACCCCCAAACACAGAGCATGGTCGCTGCAGGATTACAGTTGATAAATAAAAGTCCGCCAGTGCATACAATTCCAAGTCCCATTTATATAAACTAAATGGTTAGAAGCATAATTTCAGCCCACATTTTCATCATGTGTTGGGTGTTTTACCACCGACAATTGGTCAATCAATTCTGACTTTAATAGTAAACTCCGAGTTCGAAAGATTTAAACTGTTTCCCGCCTATTGAGTATCATTTGCTTCATTCGTTTGCACGTATTTTAGGTATTTCCTTGGTCCCCAGCACACGACTGGCTATTTGTTGGAGATCAGGTCCTCAGCATCGAAGGTCATTGGGATATTGAAATAACCAGTGCAGAGGCCGAAGCATTAGCAGCCCTCAAAAGCCGTTACCTGCGCCTGGTAATTAAACGGTGAGTTTAACCTTTTTATATTAGACCAAATCATATCTTTTTAGGGGAGCATTTCAGGCATCCATATTATTCCTGGCAGTGTAATATCTAAACCATCATACTTCTACCCTAGCTGATTTGCCACAAACGAATGTTCCAGAGACATGTTTACACGCGCCATTTAGTTTCTAACGGAGGACTTTCAAATCTGACCGATAAATAAGAATCCCATTAGGTGCATCGTTCAATCACTATTCATGCGGCTGATCGATAGAAAACGCCTGGGGAAATATTTGCATGTGGGTTGAAGGAATGTGTACCATTGATTTATCGACATACATAACCATGCACCAACGACAGTGGGTGTGACCGAGTGGCACAGAAAAAATTTCACAAGACGTATACAGTGGTGGCAAAATAGGAACAGGGAAAACAGCTGTTGTAGGCACCAAATGGTGTCACTGACCGCCAAGAAAAATAGTAGAATCGTCGAAGAATAGCTACTGACCAACGACATTTTGACGATTTCTTTAAACCAGGCTAGTGAGGAAACTTTCATGTGCTTCTGCTCGATCGACACAAAATTATGTGCATACCCTGGAATACTGTATCAATTGAATCCACCGCTCTGTTACATCTGCTTATTAACTTCGGGCCGATGGCGTGCTTTGCTTCAACATATTGTCATACATACAACATACGTTAAAACTAAGCCAAAACACTCGTAAAAGAGTATGAAATTGAGCCGAAATGACAACACTGTGGTTTAACAGAATGCGCAGCATGTGTGATCCATTTAAATCCGTCAATGTCATTGCTTCCTGATGGTTCCGCAAAGCATTCTTTAAAACTATTGTTGAACAAATTTGGCTCTGCGGCCAAGGCGCTGAACGACTGTTGTTTTTTGTCTTGCCGGCCAATCAAAAACAGACCACTTCGGAACACTTTAGGGCAACAAAAATCAGATTTCGAGTTGCGTATCCGTGGTATTATTGTCTAGAGCATCAACGAGACTGACAACCTTAAAATACCCGCTGTTTAGTATCTTGGGAGATCTTTACAGAGAATCATATTCAGCTAATTATGCGGAAAGGAACTGCCGTTTCAACAAGACAAGAATAATGTTGAAAGTTAGTAAAAAAACATCCATTCACTTGTTTTGCGTTTGTTACAGGCATAACATTGAAATGTGTTTAAAAAACTAGCAGGTTCATGGTTAGCCGATATCTTCTTTAGAATATCTGGCCGAAAATCAATGGTTTCGTTTGGAGTTTATTCTCAGTTACCGAGGGCTTCCGGTAATCTCAAATATCACGAAGTAACGTGTTTTCCACATAAAGGAATTATCGCCATACATAGCATTTTTGCTGCAACCGTTGCCGAATCATTCTAAATATTGATAGGACAATACGTGCAATATGTTATTGCATTTAGAGTCTTATTTCGAAGGAAATTTCCTTTGAATGAGCATCAATTTTCTGTCTTCAAAAGTTTTTTTATCGAACGATTGCTGTCAATTCAGGTGAGACAACCTTTCAAAAGAAGCGTTTATTGGTCCATAGCTTCAAGCAATCTTTCCTTAAATCGATGACAGTGTACCATTTACTTCAATGTGATGCAGCTTGGATGACTCGTTTGCAACGTCATCCTAGGAACTTATTTAACAAAGTCGAATTTTCATTAACGTTTTGAGCGTGCATGCATACAATTGTGCAGCCGTGACGGGAAGAGGCCTGTTAAACTGGTAATATTGTTATACATTATACGGATTCAAAAACCACCTCTAACGATTATTAGAATGTAGCCGATTTGGTACATCTTGAAATAAGAGGTTCAGGGAGATGTAACAGTCGAACTGATCTGGCGAGCTCTCGCCTATCCGAAAGGTGCTTTATAGACTTGGTTACTAAGAAATGCCTGTGACTGAAATGCACAGCTGATTCATCAAGCTTCTACATAAACGATGTTCGTCAGCAATCTTGGTGAGTTTTTCCTACAACCGAACGTTGCTATCGTTCCAGAGATTTAGTGAGAATTCTGAATCCCAGAGAGGATTAGTGGGAAACCTCAGTGAGAATACCAGATATCTGTCAAGTTACTGTAAAGTTCCAACACACACGCGAGGGAACTGTGAAAGTTTTCACTGAAAACAGACTATGTTCTGTTGTCTGTTCTGTACCCGGGGTGTATGGGATTTTGCCACAACGGATAGTGAGCCAAACAAGAAAGAGTTATAAGCAGCCCTGTTAGTACGACAGAAATTTCTAATGAATTTGGGACAAACAACGTTTCAAGAAGTGATTATCGCACTTGCTCTAAAACAAACCTGATGCTGGATCCAGTTGTGGTGTACATGGTATTGCGAAACTGCGTTTGAATGGCCGATTCTTAGCCATAATTGACGCCTATTTAGTTGTTATGTCACGTGGCCGTTTTTCGTTTTAAAGGCTGAAAAATGTTCTTGTAAGTTCATCATCTCCGTGTAGCACCGTCAATGTCGAAATAATCCGATTTTTATTGCTACTAATGTACAGTATTAAAGGTCACCTAATAAACCCTACTTTTTATGATATTCTGCTGTCTCCGTTATCCAAAGCTCAACCATCACTTGAACCCTGTTACAATGATTTATTATAATTCCCACTGTTCCACTTTCTTACACAGCAAACATTTTTGTGTGCAAAATATTTTTCTGGTTATTGCAAAAGAATTCCAGATAAAAATTTTCTTCTAGTTTGGTAAATTTAGGCAGCTAGTATTATCTTGTAAAAAAGGCCACTCAGAAATTAGTCTTTTAATTGCAATAAGATGAGATATCTTGGATCGACGCTGTTGTTAAGGATACTTTAATATTGTCCGGCCCAAACTTAGAAGTCACACGGACAAACGCATTTTGGGCACCGGAAGAAAGTGCAGCTATATTAACAGAGTTATGACAACGACAGAGCAAGATGGTTTTTAGAAATATTGACAATAAACTTAATATGATTTTTTCTATGATCGTTTGATGCCCCACATCTTGGGTTGCACTTATACTTGAATTCATGTCTTGACTAAATCTTACTTGAAAAACGCTCATCGGTAGGTTGAATGGCACGTTAGTAATTTATTGTCATATGAAAATGCCAACTTAAGTTTCTGTAACATGGAAGACAATCGTATGGGTGCCAAGCTGTTGCACTGTTTATATAAATTTGTGGATTCTCATAGCCAGATTTTAAATTCTCATTTGTGATATAGAGTGGAAATTATTTGAGTTATCGTCATCGACTTTATATCCTAAACATCTAATCCAGGTGGAAGGATGTGCTAAGTTAGTCACATCTTTTAAACATTGACGCTCCGACATCCGGAAGCTGACTAACCACCGGTCAAATCTGCTTCATCTCATTGAATGTCGAAAAAAGCAATATCGTGTCTACCGTTGATAAAGTAACTGATGTGTTCCGCATAATTTCTACGCATTTTGCGTGTCACTTAACATTACCCAATAAAGTCGACTTTCACCTCATCTTGTCTAAAACCTGTCCACTTATTAAGAGCCATCATGAATTTGAAATTTCTACCTCTGTTGATGAATGTTTTCTCGAGGTGCAGTTAAAAACGTTCTAGCAAGTTGAACAATTATCCAGCTTCAGCAGTGAATGATTGAGTAAGGCATCAGGTGTAACAGTTGAACAGGTTGTGATTACTGGTTTTATGAAAATCTGAAATATACAAAATTTTTGAGGCCTGAAATCACCTTACACAATCAGCGTGTGATATCATTCGAAAAGTGGCTCGTTATCAAACAAAATTGAAAAACAGCACCATGAGAGACACCACTCATTCATATCGTCGAGCAGCTTGAATGATGAATACACCACGAGGTAGAATAGCTTGGTAGAACGTCTTAGCGCATGAGAAGCTATCTGCTAACATTGACATCATGCCAAGTTTCAATCCTTTGAAGTCTAGTGTCTATTCGTTGTGCATAATCATGTGGAACTATTTTTTAATAAACAGCCAGGGAATACGGTTCCAGGCTATTCTTAACGCTACTTGTTTTTGTCCATTGAATATAACTACTGGACGAATTAAAAAAACCTTACCGTGCTACAAGTTAATTGCGACTAAAGAAATCGTTATTTTGTCTTGGTTGCAAATTGGTGCTTGTCTGTGAATGACCTACCTAAGCCTTTCTGGATACCACTGTGTCTGTGAATGCTATCTTGAGGGAAGTGACAGTACCAATCCACGATGGAGATTATATGGGAACACAACAAGAGTAAATAGACAGTTCAACTGCAACAAACGCTTAGTCTATCTAGATCCGTAGGCAAGCATTGCATCAGAAAATATGTGAAAACCAAAGTAGTGGTACACCTTCGGTTAGGTTGGTGCACTATTCGCTTTCGGATCAAAAAGCTATGAGCATTTGAAAAAAAAGTAAAAACTGTTCACTATTTCTACTTACATAACATAAAAACGCTTGAAAAATATGGGACGTAAACGAACTGCAAACTTTTTCAGCAACATTTTCTCTACTTCCTCGCGCAACAAAAACCTCATTATTTTGATTAGCAGTCATTCATTTTACTTTACTGTTTGTCACTGTCTATTAACAGCATTGATTTACTTGTTTTCACCGGATTTTGATGAAGAAACTTGACTAGATTATTTGAATGCAGTTTTAAAAATGTATTCAACGGATTTTTTATTCTATGGCCTGTGAGGCTATCAGCCATGCTGCAGGCCAGAAGTTGGAAAACACTTGAGCAAAACTTGATAGTCCTTTTACACTCTTGAACGTGCTATTGTTGATTTCTAATCACCATTTTAAATAGGTGTCCTACAAGTGGAAGCAAAACTAGGATAAGAAAACAACTTAATTGGGTGACGGACTATCTAACTTAGACAGTAAATATAAACATTTGATTCCAATTTGACTCTGTATTTTTTTCTTACTGTTGAATCCGATGAAACTTCCATCTGTTTAAGCGACTTCGTTAGGATTTTCATAGAATCCTGGCCGATTTTTCACCCGAATTAGCGTGACCTTTAAACCTTCTATATTTGGAACCACGAAAAATTGTTTTTACCCTAGTTTCCCGCTCCGGTCTTCAGAAAACAATAAAAAACTAACCGCTTTGTAAACAAATGTCAAGCTCCCAACAGATGAAATCAAGTGAAGCTCCATTTTTTGTGTCAACATGTGTAATATCTGGAGATTTCTCTACCAATAAAATGCGGTCAGTCCGTCTGTTAGCCCATTTTCTACACAAACAACAGCCGGTGAATTCCGGAACTTACATAGGAATTATAAAGACATAGTGATGAGAGCATGGATTGTTTAATGATGCAGTGTCAGTTAGTGAATTAACCGGTCACGCAGTTATACCACATACGATAAACTGTTCCGGAGAAATTCTGTGCTGAACTTGCACTTTGAGTTCCGTGTGAGATAATGGGCTCGGTCGAGGATTTTCGAAGGCACAATGTTGTCTTTTACGTTTATGAATTCCTTCTTGTGTACTGAATGCTTGCGCAGTCGTATGGTGACTGTCTGATAACTTACAACGGTAAAAATCCATAAATTGATGTGGCTTATCATTTTGTGTGGTCTTAGGTCATTAAAAATAACCAAACCTCTACTTTGCTCTATTTCTGATTCAAGCTTCAAAATTGGGCAACACAATTAATACGACCTTATTATTACACTATTGGAATAATAACGAATTTTTGGCTCTTTCCAGTTCAGAAAGTTTTGCCGTTATTCATTCAACCTGTGAAAATGTTCTTGTTTTGGTAAACACATTTTGAGGTATCTGCTACTACTTCAGATTGCTGGATTACATGAGAGAATCCTACCCTGTGGTTTTAGACTTGTAAACATGAGCCTTAAGGCTAACATTTTAGTGAATGCATTTTTGTTGAAGCAACTGATCCGCTTATTCCCTTCAGACTAAAAACGAGGTTATGTGAGAAAGGAGCGGGTACAATAAAAGTTGCTGATTTCGAAATAAGTATACAGAGTCCTATGGAGGTTGTTTATTGCCATGCGCTTTTTCATGTGACTTGGGTGTATATGCCTCTAACGTTTGTGGGAAAAACACCGAACGAACTTTTTGCTAAAGGCTTTGCACACTCCGCCTTCCCACTAACTAAAAAAACGTATTTAATCTGCTACAAACCATATATATTTCAAGCGGCCCATAGTGGGCATGGCTATTGAATCATACATGAAAGTCTTGCGATCTAGCCGTATAGGACATTAAAATCCCGGGTCCAGATAGGTGAACGTTTCTTTTATACACATTGTTCATGTAAATGGAAAGCTATCTTTAGAGGCAGGAACGATAACGTTCTAGAAAATCAAAGTTGAAGGTTCCGGACAGATGCCTAATCGCCAACCAGACTGTAAAGAATTCAGTCGTGCCGTAACGATAGTTTGTTTGGTGTAGACCGCACCTCCTAACAATAAACCATAGGACGACTATCCGTCTCTCAAGCGCAACCTACCTTGCCTTGCGTTCTACTGGACAGCTATTGCTTCATCAAAGGTTCATCATTGTACGTGATATTTAGGGGCACCCTAAAAACACTGAATGCGAGACTTATCCATGCAGTTTGACGAGGGACTGATCATCGTGCCTGGAAGCATCGCCTTCAAAACTTGTCTTTGTGTGTCAAGCAGAATATTTTTGCTTTGTTATGTGAAGTATGTAGAATAGCTCAGCAAAGTGAATTAGGAGCAGAGGTTCAATGGTGCCTGATTTAACCTAAAAGGAGCATAGGTAATATAAAATTTAGCATACCTTTTAAAAAATAGTTGGACGTAATATAACAGAGCTTAGGAATCGAAGACTAATTTCGCGTTGGAAATCCGTAACTTCAAAGTCTCAAGCCACTATCAATGAGCCTTAGTTGTTTTATTTTAATGGTGTTACTGTTTCAGAATTATTTTATTGTAATAGAATACTGCCATTTTATTGCGCTGCCTTTAAAGAAAAAGCCGGTTTACAGAGTTTTAAGAGTGCTAAAGTTTAAAGTGCTAACTAAAACCGCGTCACCGGGAGTCACTTCTCACTCAGCTACTTTTGAAGGTACTGGCTGTTCGACATCGTGGTAGTGACCATGTGAAAGGACTTATACTAATAATGCATTCCGCATTAGAGATTTGTTATGTAATTTCTAACCGCCAAACAAATCGACTGAAATCTGGCATTTGAATTGGGTGTGATGATATTTTCATCATGGAGTATGCTTAGTACTTCAAAGGGACTTATGAGTTTGCCTGGCTTGTCGCTGACATTGAGATTTGAAAGGCATTTCTATGGTTTTTCCCCGAAAACAAAATTCACAAAACAGAATACACGAGTATTCTCACAAGGATGAGTAATCAGATATTGAAAAGATATGTTTGGTACAGTTTGGTTTTGTGTGATGATTTTCTGTTTATTTTCTTTTCAGTATACCAATGTTCAGCAATCAGTATATGGGTACAAGATTTGCCTCACGCAGCCTACCGCGTCCAGCAAGCTCGACGACGTCCTGGCAACAAGGACCGTACTCACGGCTCGACTCGGTGAGTGAAGTGTGGTCAACCGGCCAGGGGAAAACTTACCCAGCAATGCTTTCAGTCTCCCCGCGATACGACAGGACTTATTAGTGCAGTTCAGACTGATCGCCACAGGACTCACGTTGATTACGTTGGGCTGTTTCAGCGTTAAGTTGCTCGAGGTGGCCTAATGTGAAGATCACTACATCACCACTACATCATCATGTTGCAGATAACAAACAACTATTTGTAGTTGTGTTTTACAGTGCAAAACGGAACCAAAAATGAAAACCTGCCGGACGTTTGACTGGCGAAACAACACACGAATGCAAAGTGGAGACGTCGATTTCGCTGCATTCAGTAGCTTTTTCACTTGACCGTAGCACTAATCATCATGTTACTATCAACAGCTTACTGAATTTCTTAAACAGCGGCATGCATGATGAATCTTTGGTAAGAAAGTTAACCTCGCAACATAGAACATGCTTAGTAACCACGCGGCTCGAGGGTGATGGACGGAATCCGCAGAACTGACAACGTTCCCAATAAAAATGAGGCTTTTCAGATAACTTCTGATATTTCACCTGCTAACAGAGTAACAGAACACTTAGGCATGTCAGGAAAGCGCCTTTTGGGTTATCTACATTACTTTTAGTAAGCAGCGCACAAGTCGATGTAATAGCTTTGTTATGCAAGTATGCAGCACAAATCCACTTGTCAGTGAGTGGTATTTTTAAAGTGCCTGTATAAAAGCGCATCTCCCCGGAGCCAGCCAAAATCTCCTGTTTCATGGATGTGCTTTCAGTCAAGAAAATGATACCTGCTTTGATTCGTAATATTGCGACATTTTTATCTCTTTATAATGAATTAAACACAAAAGTTTGTGATGAAATGAGCGTTCACAACTTATCAGAAATAATCCGGAGTGTCATCAACCACTTCGTTGAATGAATTTGACTACAATCCCACATGACCGTCGTTAAATAGGACAAACATTCATGCAGAAAAGAAAAAAATAATCGGAAGGCATTTATAGGACGCTTCGGTTCATTTAGGTGTGATTTTTTTACAACGGGCTGGAATTCGCTCACCATCTCTCGTTTTTAATTTCTTTTGAAAGCGCTGCGTCGTTGCTTTTGATATATACCCTTCCTTTAAGCTCGTACTTACAACCAGTCATAAACTTCAGAAAGGCTGATTGTGATGATGCGGTTTTGTGTTGCCAACTAAGACGGTAAAAGAACGAACGGCCCAGCGATATTCGCATTGGGTTTTCAAACGTTAAGTTATGCATGAACTGCGTTGTCCCATTAAGTAAGACATCTGCATTGGAGTTTGTCGAGCGTCTTCGTAATATCCACCCAAATCTCTCGGCAAACTATAAAGTGAAAATGGATAAAAGCTTAACATTTTTTGAAGTAGTCATTATTGCTAGGCTTGAAGGGTCGGTTGAAAAATATATTTACAAGGAACCTACGTGATCGCATCCATACACACATTTTGGCCGTATTCCAACCTGACCAGACTGCAACTTAGATGGGTTAGAAGTTATTTCGAACACTTGGGTGAGAACCAGGCACGTTGACGTAAGGCGTAACTATCTAACAGTGGCAGAGTATTCATAAATAGGGTGCATATAGAACCTACTTGATGAAGCCGCTGAAACAACCAAACGCTTTGTCTCAGCGCTCAGCAGGACGTACAAAACTTCAAATTCTATGTTTTCATTGGAACTCGATGCCTACTGACACCTTCAAACAGCAGGAATGAACTAAGCAAAATACATTCAGTTGCAAAAAAGCCGTTTTTGAAAAAATCACCTGAAACTCAGCTGAATCTCCCAAGCAGAACAGGAAGTCGACGGAAACTCGGGGACTGTGCCCCCGGGGATGAGCCCCAAGAAGGGCAAAACCGGTCGATGGTTGTCGAGGAATTTTCAGCAACCTTATGAATAGTATATTACGTCCAAACAGAGGTGAACCTATCGTAACCCAGTCCCACCATGCATTCCAGTTTGTACACAACTAGGGGACAAATTACCATGACAATCGTTATGTGCCTCAGTACCGTCAAAGCTCAAGTTCCAAAGTAAGTTTGCACTACAAAAGCCGGCACCGTTGGGGTCATCTACTGTCAAGCTTCTTTAGACTGCACTTCAAGGGGTAGATTTGACCTTACAGTTCACCATTTTATTTATTCTCTGAAGTCATACCAATCAACGGATTGAGAGAGAAGAGGAACTGTGATTACGGATCCCTTCTAAAGTTGTCTTGCTGATTAACCTTTCTCAACTTCTTTCCTTTGAAGTGGATTATTTGCTCGATGTATTGGAGATTTTCCCTGTGCATCCAGAGCAACGTCGGTGGCAGGCTACACCAAGCACGAGCGTCTTTTTAGCCTATTTTACCATTTACCTACCAGCGTATAGGCAAATGATCAACTTCTTTTTTCCTAAGCACAATATCATAATATTTCCCAGCTAGAAACAACTTCTGGTTAGCCAATGTTAGAATGTTTACATCCAGAATTTTTGGCATCACTCTGTCTCCAAAAACACCGTTTATGCCTCTCAGATGTACACAATAGACCCGACGGTAAGGCGCAATATTTGAAAAATTAACCGCCCCTTTTTACCTGCACGAATTTACTCCTAAAGGATGAAACCGATTTTCATATGATGTTCTCAGTTGGTGTTTTTGGTATGGGATCAGCAAATCCACAGTGGTTTTTATAGTGCTTTGAAGTTGATATGGCCGTGCTGGTTGTACATCCTAAGATTAGTCAACTCGAGAACGCTAATTCCGAACCCGCTTTTTGACTATCATTCACGCAGGACATAGCGTAAGATTTGCAGTGACTTCGATATTAGAACAGATGGTTATACTTCAGTCTGAATAAATTTACCGAACCCTATTTCCATGCAATGTTCCTCTCTATCCTTCTGTAGTACAATGAGATCCCAAAACCAGTCAACGCTCGCCCGATGCCTGACGAAAATGAGGGACACCTTCAAACAACAGGAATGAACTAGGCAAAATACATTCAGTTGCAAAAAAGCCGTTTTTGAAAAAATCACCTGAAACTCAGCTGAATCTCCCAAGCAGAACAGGAAGTCGACGGAAACTCGGGGACTGTGCCCCCGGGGATGAGCCCCAAGAAGGGCAAAACCGGTCGATGGTTGTCGAGGAATTTTCAGCAACCTTATGAATAGTATATTACGTCCAAACAGAGGTGAACCTATCGTAACCCAGTCCCACCATGCATTCCAGTTTGTACACAACTAGGGGACAAATTACCATGACAATCGTTATGTGCCTCAGTACCGTCAAAGCTCAAGTTCCAAAGTAAGTTTGCACTACAAAAGCCGGCACCGTTGGGGTCATCTACTGTCAAGCTTCTTTAGACTGCACTTCAAGGGGTAGATTTGACCTTACAGTTCACCATTTTATTTATTCTCTGAAGTCATACCAATCAACGGATTGAGAGAGAAGAGGAACTGTGATTACGGATCCCTTCTAAAGTTGTCTTGCTGATTAACCTTTCTCAACTTCTTTCCTTTGAAGTGGATTATTTGCTCGATGTATTGGAGATTTTCCCTGTGCATCCAGAGCAACGTCGGTGGCAGGCTACACCAAGCACGAGCGTCTTTTTAGCCTATTTTACCATTTACCTACCAGCGTATAGGCAAATGATCAACTTCTTTTTTCCTAAGCACAATATCATAATATTTCCCAGCTAGAAACAACTTCTGGTTAGCCAATGTTAGAATGTTTACATCCAGAATTTTTGGCATCACTCTGTCTCCAAAAACACCGTTTATGCCTCTCAGATGTACACAATAGACCCGACGGTAAGGCGCAATATTTGAAAAATTAACCGCCCCTTTTTACCTGCACGAATTTACTCCTAAAGGATGAAACCGATTTTCATATGATGTTCTCAGTTGGTGTTTTTGGTATGGGATCAGCAAATCCACAGTGGTTTTTATAGTGCTTTGAAGTTGATATGGCCGTGCTGGTTGTACATCCTAAGATTAGTCAACTCGAGAACGCTAATTCCGAACCCGCTTTTTGACTATCATTCACGCAGGACATAGCGTAAGATTTGCAGTGACTTCGATATTAGAACAGATGGTTATACTTCAGTCTGAATAAATTTACCGAACCCTATTTCCATGCAATGTTCCTCTCTATCCTTCTGTAGTACAATGAGATCCCAAAACCAGTCAACGCTCGCCCGATGCCTGACGAAAATGAGGAGGTTGATTACAGTTTCATGAATTTGCCCGTTAGAGAACGACGGAAACTCTTTCTTGGAGGGGGAAGGCCTTCTCGTTTTAATTCGGTTGGACAACAGTCCATGACGAGTAAGTATGCATGATATTCCGCAACCCATTCTGTAATGAGGGAAGATAGCGAAATTTGCGGGTTCTAATGAACTAGCTCACAGGAGGCAATCAAAAAGTAAACTTATCTTCAAGTTGCTGCTGACAGAATGACAGCAGTTATTTTGCACTACATACTTGTTGACCCGTTCTGAAAATTCGTAACAGTATGCAGCTTCTTACACTTGGATATTTTTTTAAACAAACAAGTTCTTGCGGAACTTTTTAACGTATTAGTTGTAAAATGGAGTGTTGTTAATTCACGTCGTGAAATATCGTTGGTCACCAATTTTCCTCTCCTCGAAGAGGGCCTCTTAACTTTTAGCTCAGTGGTCTCAGAACTTTTCATCTAGCCGCCACCTTAGCTCTTGCGATGCAAGATGTTTTCAATCCTCTCATTTTGTATGCTTCAGGTGAACAGTGTCACTAGAACCAGTAACACAAAACAGTGTTTCATGTAATGTTCTAATAAAGTGCATAGTAAGTTCGTGAGACAGAGTCATGCACATTGGATTCAATTTTTATTGCAGAAATCCTTGGGAAAGGTTGCCCACGGCAACCAAAACGTCGGATTACAACAACTTATTCCACTACACTATGCTTTAACTTTAAAAAATCCCATTGGATTCAATTTTTTCGAAAAAAATCAGTGCAACGAATAAACCCACTCACGAAAATAAAACGCATTTTCGCCGCATCTCGACGCCTTCCCTGTCCTAATTCGGACTTTGTCTTCATCACAGCCTCCCATACACCTCTAAGAGAGCGATTACTACCCGTTTGAAGTGGTTGACAGCCCTGGTTTTGCAAGTTAACTGCGAGATACCATAGCTCTAAATCTGGTCCTACTCACAAGGTTGGTAAAATGTTATGTTAAACTCGCTGTCTGGCTCCGACCATTTTGGAGCTCGTTGAGCGGGCCGTGAACAAAAATTTCAACATTTTATTCTTTTCTAGTGCTTCACACTCAGTTGTAGAGAGAGTCCTCATCACATAAGCACAGTTTGGTTTTCAACTGCGAAATATGTTGGGTGAAAATCTGGATTATGTCCACTTAAGTAATACCAGAGGGGTTGAAACCCTTATTAGGTGTTTCAGGTGTTTTCATTCATCTTACGAGTAGGACCGTGCGGAGGAAAATACTTCGATGTCTTCAACACGGTCCAGATGGATTATGAAGTGGCATTTATGCAGTGCACCCATGTGAGTCTCCCATGAGAACCAGATAAATTTGTAAGCGAGTTTCGTTGCCATGTTATTCGTCATACTTTAAAGCCGTTCAGTTACTGAAGATTCCTTAAGTTAGAATATTCTCCCAACGAGATGGAAGAAAATGCGTCATGGTGTGTTGCATCAATCAACATTGTTTATTACCTTGGGTTTCTTAATTAACCATGCTTGTAGATTTCGTAAGGAGATTCACAAGTTATTGACCGTAATATTAAAATAATTTTTCGTATTGTTGGAAATTTTGAAGTTCGGTTCCAAACAGGTATATATCGGTTGGACGAAATGAGTGAGAAGAACGATAAAATGTTTGCGTTATTCAGTTAGTTAGTCGGAGGTGCGCCACACAACTCGCCTCTTTAAATAGAGTAGAGTGCAACAGATCATCACCTATTCCGGATCATCTGATGTGCATAAATGAAGGCTCCCGAAGATTCTTTTAGTGTTTTGGCAAACGGAATTGTCTTAAGAAGGCCACTCCGGTAAGCAAAAACCCTCATCCATAGAGTGACCAATTGCTTCTAACGGAGCCTTCTAACACCTTAAAAATCCTCACTGAGGTCTCCTCCTTCGTCTCTTAGTCGACGCCCTGAAGCACAACCGAAACTCTCCTATATAATCTCGTAAAACCTATTATGGTTCAAGTGTGTGAAAAAAACTGGTTCGACCTGCACAATCCTAATGGACTTTCCAGATATCTATAGCCATATACAGCCGCCTTTCTAGTCGGTCCCAAATATGAGGCTGGAGGCAGACTTTCCCATTCCGAAATGACCTCTACGTGACAGATAAGAAGGATTCGGCAGAATTCAGCGGTGAGCTTGTTGGATGATCTTTGGGTCATTCAAAATTGTCTAGGTCAGAGCTGCTTCTCCATTTTTGGTGGTTTATTTATTCAGCATTTCAAGGATGCACTCACTTTTTCCTGTATAAGGGCCTAGTTTAGATTACGGTCTTCTACATGCTGACGATTCGCGCCTCAGCATTTCCAGCCTGTCTGCGACAGAAGGTAACCTCCAGAGTAATAACATTGTGGCTCAGGACCTTTAGAAGATGATCTGCCGTCTGTTCAGCATTGATTAATAACAAAACCTTTGGTATGCTACGTATATCAGATACCGTTTAGTCATGTGTTGCGAAACGCCATTCATATACTTACTGAGCTTTTCTGGTCTCGGCACTTTCGCCTAAGGTATTCAGCTACTCAGAAAAGCCTCATCCTCATTGCTTCGTAGGTGCAAAGGTCACTTTATTCAAGCAGACCGAAAGCTGTGTTCCGAATGTTTAAACAATAGACATTAATGCAGTATACGACCAAATGTCTCGCTTCAACTGACAAACATTGTCTACCGGGTCGCGGACAATAAATATCTCTGACAGTTTCACATTTACAAAACGTAGATTAGATACAATTGAAGGCCATTTATAAAAACTTGTTCTGGTGTCTAACTTCTGGACGTGGCTCGCTGTTGCATCCTCAGTTAAATTGTCTATAACCTTACAGACCACCAATATGAGACCAATCGGTCAATAGTTCGAGGGATTACATTTAATCCTTCCCTAAATAATTAGCTCAACAATGGCTGTTTCCCACAACCCTGCCCCAAGGGTGTCCTGAAAGGCCGTGTTGGAATAGTAGGAGTAATTGATGCGAAATATTTCAGGATATGAGAATGTAGTATATACCGCAGCCGACTGAAGTTAGCTGAGTGAACAATCTGAATTTCCCCCAAATTCACTTGGAATCTTTCTCACTCGCCTAGTGTCATCCCAGTGTAAGCTGACCTCTTTGTAGCCATCTAGGAAGTCAGTCCTTGGTGAACTTCTTTGATAAGTGTTGAGTAAGGTATCCTCCGGGTGACTCTGCTTGGTCCAAAAGGCATATCTACACAGCAAACTTACACAAGTGTAAGGAGACTAAATGGACACTATCTCCAAGAAACCGAAGCGTTAAGATATAGAGAGTTCGTGTCGGCTGGGTCCCGTTGGCTCAAGAGTCAGTTAGGGAATCCGGAAAACAATATTCAACCAGTTCTTGACGTGCACATCGAGTTTCAGTAATATCGGAAACTTTAATTTCACAAAAAGAGTACGTGGTCGGTAAGGTACGTCATGGTAACCATACACTCAAATGTCTGTTTTCTGAAGGAATCCGGCGATCTCTGCAGTGGTCATTTCATGGTCCATGGAAAACTCCATTTGCTATAGATTTTATAAGCCCAAGTTCCAGGAATTAGCGATAATAAGACGGGAAACCTATATTCATTCTGTGTGGTGCAGATTAGTCCATAATCTGATACAAAAACGAGGTGCTATCGATTCTGCGAATGAGCCAGCCTTCAGTCAATTCAAAGACGTCTGGATTGGACTGGTCAGCTGGCGTTTTTATTTTCCAATACCTTGAACTTCCACGAGTTATCACTTACCTATCTTTTGTACATAATGTTTCGGATTCGGCTGTACTGGATTCCAACATTCCTGAGGAACTATTGGGTAACCTACTAATCTGGGGCGTTTCACGACAGGTTTTCCCACAGGTGCCTATGAAAGTTTCAATATATATTTCTAAATGAAAGGCCTTGAACAACAGAGAGTTCTCTCCCTAGTTCTTGCAGAACGAAGCCAGTAGGAAAAGCAAGCGACGCGCAATCATTTGTTCATTCTTGACTGAATTGCTGTATAAACTGACCGCTTTCTCATCCACGAACATGTGATTATTCAGGTTGCAGAAAGTATTTTTCGTGGGAAAATAATTTCACGCTACCATTCTTCGCACTGACCTATGAACCGATTCCGATAGGGAACGGAGTGATTATTAAGAACCAAACAGCTAGCGGTTATCAGTTTGCATGACGCAGAAGTCTGCCAGGGTCAGGCATAATGATTACTGCGAGCAGATAAACTTTACGCCTCTCTGATCTCAGCTCCACCCGGGATGAACATTGTGAAGTTAGAGTGACTGACATAAGGATGCCATTCTGCGCGTTTACAGTGCTTACTTTCTTCGACTCCATTCAAACTCACCCGTACTGGTTTGCATCTTGCTAGTTCTTTGTTTATTTTGATGATAAAAGAGCAAGAAAAGCTTTGGCTTGTGATAGTTTTACCATTCACATAGACATGTTTGCCAACCAGACGCTCAACTGCTAACTGTGCATATTTTGATTTGCTGACCGCTGTAAATGGGTCCGCCTTTTGTCTTTTCTGGAGGTTGTGCGTAAGTACACCCTGAAGTTGTATGGTGGACAACACGAAGTTGAAGGGATTTCATTGAGGTTGACCGGCGAACAGATTAGAGTGAGATGCATTGAGTAACATCACATATCGATAGGCACATTGGATGCTTTTCATTTTAGCTCCAATCTGTCAACTTCAAATCTCCCGTCTGAAACAGCCAAACAAACTACTGAATTTAAAAATCATGAAGATGTTACCAAAGCTGAAGAATCTGGGATTAGCATGAAATTCACATTTCCGATATGAAGCAACACTAAAACAATGCTCAGTACGTGCCGAATTTTGTGCCAACTCCAATTGTTTCTCACAAACAAAAAAACTAATAGAATTCCACGACATCTTGTCCTTTCTTCCTAAAGACTAGACTGACTGTCTTTAGGAATCTGACTGAAATTGACAAAGGCTATACAAGCGCGTTCAGAGAGATAACATAGGACTGCTTTAACCCGGAACCATGTTTCTGTCAATTATTCGTCACTTGTGAACCGCAGTTTATTCTCCAACGCTGTTGTTCCTGGTATATCCGCTCTTGTATTGATACATCGTAGGATTTTTAAGGCTGTCCAAATGAATTTTCCCGTATAATCGCCCAACAAATTTCACTACTATTATGAGAATCCGTGTGAATGAAATGACGAAGTAAGGAGTTTATATATATATATATAT